>NC_140495.1:79927340-80147340 GCF_964271855.1 Acomys minous
CAGTAATTGGTCTTATTCTTGACAGCAAATTTTACAAAGCTTCTGTAAGAAAGAAAATAATCCAGGCAAGTTAACCAGTGGATATAAGGGAAGGAGGAAGAAGGGAGGGAGGGAGGAAGAAGGGAGGGAGGGAGATAAGTTAGTATAACTGTTAGACACAGAGGCAAAGCTGTGAGTTGAGGAAGATGAGCCAACAGTGCAACATAACCCTCAACATTGTGCAGCGGTCACATAACTGCAGACTGCAGTGTGTAGCCAGGAGATCACATTCTACTTTACGTAAGCTACTGTGCACTCTGGATCTTTGCAGTAAACATCACAAAAATCCAAATGTGGTGCACAGAAGCGGGGATGTCTAAACCATGACATCTGCAAATACTCAGAGATTAGGTGTGGGCCAAAAAGGCCCAGGGTGACTTGAGGGAAAGCCACTGACTCTTGTCAGCTTTTAGTAACATAGTTGGTAAAATTGTCACCTAGAATTCCTATGAAGGTAAGCCATGCACCTAATGATGCTAGAGAGAGGACTTTGGTGTGTTTCAGCTTTGTGTCAGTAATAGCAATTTACAAGAAGACCCAGAAAGCCCCTAGTGCAGGATGCAATTTAAATCAACAGAGTCCTGCAATGTTAACCTTCAGGACCTGAGAAACATTCAGCAATGACTTCTCTGGTCAACAGAAGGTAGACTTTCCCTTTTGTTTTTTCAAGAGATTTCCTACATGATCTCTGGTGATGGTCCAGCCCAGTGAAATGCATTGGGGTCAAGGGATGCCTTCACATATTTGTGCCACAAGGCCTTTAGGTAACTGCTCTACATTGGAAAGAGGCTAAACACAGATGCAATAATAAAAGAAGAGGCCTTTCAGGCCCAAGATCTTTGACCAAATACAATCTCTGATTGGAGTGAATTGCAATGGAAAGGAACAGAATCATGTAGTTTTGAAAGCTGTTGAGATTTTGAGGGTGGCAAATTGCCAAAGAAGGCAACAGTGGCCTCAGGAGGGTATGCTTAGTTTATCCCTGAGCAACTTTAAGCCCTCACTAGCAAGCTACAATAAGATAGTTGATGAAAATCAGAAATGTGGACATCAATACTAAGTATTGATAAGAAAGTATAAATGCACGAAAGCCTGTGTTCTGGCATGTTGACTGGTGGAGTGTGTGGGTGTGTGTCAGAAAATCATCTTATGTGGCAATGTAATATTGTTAAAATATCCCTTATTTTCTACAAGACTGGGACTGTTGCTGGGCCTCACGGCCAGAGTCATTAATACCTCCTGAGGTTCCTTAAGACTAATGGCTTCTATTCTTCTGTCTTCTCAGATCTTTTTAAAAACCTGCCTTTAAGAGAACAATGCAACAGCCAACTTTACTTGCCTTGGATTTCCCATATAATCTACCTTTACCACTGAGCTAACACATAGCTGTAATCTTAAATTATGGCCCTCTCATGCCTCTGACCTGGGGTATTGCATATGTATCATTTGCCAAAGGCAGCCAGCACAAAGGGTGAAAGCAACCTTCTAAGATCTACCAAGAAGGTTAAACGCATCCATCTATGGATGTTGGTTGATAAACAATGTCTCTGCAGCGCTGTTTGCTTTTGGGTCAGTTGTGATCAGTTGGAGCCGGTGACTTAATCCCTTGTGAAACTCTTCCATAAGGTGTCCCATTCTTTTTCCCCATGTAACACTTTCTATGCTGTTCAATCAATATAGAGCTAGCCCTCTGTCAGGAACAGAGTGACGCCACAGCCTCACAACAGACGTACACAGACACAGTCACACACGGAGAAGACAGACGCCCAAAGACAGAACAGATAGACATGTAAGGACAGACATAGGGACAGAGTCACAAGACAGACTTCAGGCTGACAGAGATTCATTTTCATGCAGCATACAGTCAAGAGGCGCTGGGAGCCTGAAGTAGAGATTTCAAACCCAGACCCATTCTTGGTTAAATGACTCGAAGGGAAATTACTGGTGGCTTGGAGTCAATCACTAATGCATTTAATCCATGCGGTCATATAACGTCTAGTCAAATGAATAGAAACAAACATGTAATTTCTAAGCCACAAGTCATCCTCCTATGTATGTTTTACAGACATAACCTGTGGAGTATGGCTGTGCTAAATCACTGGGTTTTAGTTGTTCTAGCTCTGAAAATAACCAAAAATGAATAACTCTATAAACTGATGGTAATTTGCTTCTCTACAGAATATGTTTTACAACTTATATGTATCTCATAATATCAAGTCTTATAAATACTTTTTGGAAAATGCAATGCTTATTAAAAATAAGAAACGAATTAAGATTTATAATATGATATCCACGTGCTACTAAATGACACATACATAGTGTTTTACAGTACAACGTACCTTGCGATAATGAGAAATACTGAAAAATCACTTCCTGTATGATAGCAGCCTAAAGGATGGTGCCTACAGACACTAGGATAACAGCTTGTGAAGTGAAAAGCTGTCTGTCAATGGAAAGATCTTTAAATTGTAAGTAGAAAATCAAAGTACATAGTAGTGTAAATGGCACATTACGTATTATTTTGAATAAAGAAATGCAGAGAGGATAGAACAGCAATTGTGGGAGTGAGAGGAGGTAAGAACAATTTGTCAGAGATGGGAATGTGAGGGAGACACCACTGTTTAAGAACACTATGCCTATAACATGCTACATGTATTACAAAACATGTACAAATGTGTGACTGCATAAATACATATAAGTAAAAATACAGAATGAACAACATGTTGGTTAGTTGTGCAAAGTGTAGGATGGGCACGGAATGGTCAGAAGACCATGCTCTAGGCTCTAAACAGAAAAACAAAGAGTCTTCCCCCCCACCCCCATTTATTTATTATGTGTACAACACTCTGTCTGCATGTGGGCCTGCCCACTAGAAGAGGGCACCAGATCTCACTCTAGTTGGCTGTGAGCCACCATATAGTTGCTGGGAATGGAACTCAGTACCTTGAGAAGAGCCACCAGTGCTCTTAACCTCTGAGCCATCTCTCCAGGCCCCCAGTGAGTAAGTCTTAATGAAGAAATATATCAACTTCCACAAAATATTTTGGGAGAAAAATATTTTCAGACAGTTTGATGATCTTTTGCTGTCTAGAACAGCAAACATAATTTGAAAAGTGACCTGTCTGGCTCTGGCTGAAATGAAGCAGAACAGCTGCCTACTGAACGTATTTCTAGCTTCATCTTAAACAGGGAATAGAAACTATATTCTATATTCTATTAAAAAGAAGAACATGGTGGCACACATCTTTAATCCCAGCACTCAGGAGGCAGAGGCAGGCAGATTGCTGTGAGTTCGAGGCCAGCCTGGCCTACAAAGTGAGACTAGGACAGCCAAGGCTACACAGAGAAACCATGTCTCAACCATCCTCCCCCCCCCACAAAAAGAAGAAGAACAAATTACCAGAAAAGGGGGAAAAAGTAAGAAGAAACAACAAGGACTGTAGACTATGGTTGAGCTAGATAAGATTAAATCAAAGCAACAGAAAACCAACCTGCACTTTATCCACAGCGCTGTTTGCATTTTCTGAGTTCACCGTCTCTGTCCGCTTCCTCTTTCTTTTCCTAAGAACTTGGTTATCGCTAATTTCATCTGTCTGCAGAATCTTCTGCATTTTCACGGTTCGTCAGCAAAGGCTTTCTGAGACCGCTGGAGGCGGGAACGCCCATGTAGGTTCTGATCTTCTGCATGCAGCGAGTGCTTCTCCTTAAAAACAAAACAAACAAACAAACAAACAAAAAAAAAAACGGTGGGTGCATCACGCCGAGGCCTCAGCGTGCTGCCTGCTCAGGTGGATGGCGTCCAAGTTTCCACAGAATGCTCCTCACTGTTGTTTCGTCCACTGGCCAATTGAGCACCCATTTTTACTTGACTCAAAAGCCTTTCAGCTTTGTCATGACCATCAATATGCTCATGCTGTGATGTGTAGCAAGTTGGCTTAAAAAAGATTAAATAGTGTAAAAACAATTTCCGTCTGTTGTAGTTATAAAGAATCTACAGTTTTTAAAATTATAAATGCATATAAACAGTATCACAGTGCACTGAAGTTACATACTTCTAGGAAAACATATTAATAGTAGTCGCTAGCACCAGATCAAAGATGAAAACATCGCCTGGAAGTCAATAAGAATTGCTTAGAACTGGGTTTTTCTTTAAAAGTTTTTTTTTTCCTGCCTGAAAACCCTGTTCAAAACTAGATGGTTCAATCAGTGGGGTTGCAGTGATGACACTTATCCTTGGCTATCTATAGCTGGTGCCCCATATTGGGCTTATCCTCAAAGTATCTGTTTTAATTGGTTTGTCTTCATAAACATTTAATTATAAATAATACAACCTTGAAGAGCGATTGAGCATATCATGAAATACATAAAATATTGAGCAAACAGTAACATTTTCCTTCTTATCTGATTACTTTAAATATATTAGCAAATGTATTACTCAAACCTTTTATTCACAAAGCTCATAATAAAACATTGGCATGCAACTCTTTGCAAGCTATATTTGCTAGTGTGACGAGTAGAGTTTTCAAGACAGCACTATAGTTGGGCACGGTAGTGCATACCTACAATCCTAGTACTTCAAAGATGAAGGCAGAAGGGTCTTGTGTTCAAGGCCAACCTGGGTGACATAGTGAGATCCATGTGCAAGATTCCAAAATACAATAAAACAAAATACACAAAAAAGTGAAAACGACAGAACAGCACTTTGCTTAATTGTGCTTCAAACTGAATGTTTGCTCGCATAAAAAATAATTTCAAATTGTGTGTGTGTGTATGTGTGTGTGTGTGTGTGTGTGTGTGTGTGTGTGTGTGCACGCGCGTGTTTAGGGGCACAAGGGCCACAGTGTGCATGTGGAGATCAGAAAACAATTTGGTGGGTTTAAGGGATTGGGCTCAGGTTTGCAGGCTTGTGTGGTTATTTGGTTTCTTAATGGCCAAGAGAAAGCAGTGTGCCTCAAATTATTTCATAAAGCAGAAAAGGAGAGAGGGATTCCAAAGGCAGCATGAATACACTCACATCTAAGCCAGATAAAGAAACTACAAGAAAGAAGATTATAAAACAACCTTTCCTATGCACGGAAAGACACAAAATCTGTCCACAAATTGAATTGAAAGACACATTGTCACGATCCTCCTGCACGGTGTCTACATCATTCCAGAGCTGTAGGGGATGATGGCTCAACGTATGTGTAACAATAACTTTAATTCAATACATAAATGGGCTCAGGACAGAAAGCACCTGGCCATCTCACCAGATTTGGAAAAGGCATTTAATAAAAGTCAATATCCCTTTGCGATGATAGCCTATGGAGAATAGGTATAGAAGGAATATATTTTAACACAGTAAACAGCATCACAACAAGCCGCAGAATGCCAAGCATTTCTACTAAAATAAAAAATGAAACACGGGTGTCCATTCTCTTTATTCTCTCTCTCTCTCTCTCTCTCTCTCTCTCTCTCTCTCTCTCTCTCTCTCGTTTTTCGAGACAGGGTTTCTCTGTGTAGCCTTGCCTGTCCTGGACTCACTTTGTAGACCAGGCTGGCCTTGAACTCACAGCGATCGGCCTGCCTCTGCCTCCCGAGTGCTGGGATTAAAGTCATGCGCCACTATGCACGGCTTTTACTCTCTTTTAATATTAATACTGTGCTTGAAGTTTTAGCTAGAGCACTAAGAAAAGAGAAGGAAATGAAAGTGTTGTAAATAAGTAAGGAAGAAGTCAAAAGTACCTTTCTTTGCAGATGATATGATTCTATGCATAGGAGATTCGAAAGGCTCCTCCAGAAAACTACAGATGGAAAACATGATCAGGAAAGTGACTGGATACAAAATTACCATGTAAAAATCATGCCAAGGACAAACATGGAAGGCAGCCCAGGCCCAAGTGGGGTCAGCACAGAGCTTTGCCAGACATTTAAAAGAAGAACTGAAACCAGTGTGTCACAAATGATTTCATAAAGCAGAAAAGGAAAGAGTGCTTCCAGATTCTTTTGGTGAGGCCGACATGATTACACTCACATCTAAATCACATAAGGAAACCAAAAAAAAAAAAAAAAAAGTAAATTATAAAACAATCTCTCTGATGAACAGAGGCACAATAACTGTCAACAAAATACTTGCAGACTGAATTCAAGAACATATATCATATGTAAATTGGGGGTAAGGGAGAGTCTTTTTTTTTTTTTTTTTTTTGGTTTTTCAAGACAAGGTTTCTCTGTGTAGCCTCAGCTGTCCTAGACTTCCTTTGTAGACCAGGCTGGCCTCAAACTCACAGAGATCCGCCTGCCTCTGCCTCCTGAGTGCTGGGATTAAAGGTGTGTGCCATCACGCCCGGTGAGAGTCCTATTCTTAATAGCTCAAAAGTAACAAAACAACAAAACCCAAGGCAAACTGCCACACAGCGCTGGCACACACCATTATTCTCAGTACTGGGCATGACGTCTGTAAGTTCAAGGCCAGCCTGGCCTACAGAGCTAGTTCTAGGACAGCCAGGGCTACACAAAGAAACCCAGTCTTGAAAAACCAAACCAAACCAAACAAGTCTTACCTTAGAATAAGCCTAATCGAGGAAATGAAAGACCTTTACCAGCAAAACTTTAAAAGACTGAAGAAAGTGATTGAGAAAATGAAGGTGGAAAGACTTCCCAACTCATGGATTAGAAGGATCAACATTGGGGAATGAACACTTTATGAAAAGCAATCTAAAGACTCAATGCACTTCTACTTGAATTGCAACTTCATTCCTCACAAAAAAACGTAAAAACAATTCAAAAGTTCATAGAGCAACACAAAAGACCCTGCACATCCAGAACAACCCTGAAATACAAGGATGCTGCTAGTGGTGCTGCCATAGCTGACTTCACTTTACCCTACAGAGCCATAATGACAACAAGAGCATGGTTACTGCACAGGAACAGGCACACGGGTCGGTGGCATAGGTGGAAGGACAGCTGCCTGGTTCTTACAAGGAGGCAGAAAATGCAAACTGGGGAAAAGACAGTGTCTTAAAAAAATGCAGCAGCTAGAAAACCTGAATGTAAGTATGTGGATGAATGAAACCATGTTCTCATCCTGCCCAAAAAAACAAAAAACAATCAAAACAAAACAATTCCAAATAAACCAGAGTGGAAAGTCCCAGAGGAAGAGGCAGAGACAGGCTAAAGGACATGGATGTAGGCACAAACTGCCTAAATAGAACCAATCAGTCAGGAGAAAAATGCCAACAATTTACAAGTGGCACTTCATAAAACTAAAGTTTCTATATAACCCAGGAAACCCAGTTTTGTTAAGATGCAGCATAGAGGATGGGAGAAAATATTTGCCAATTATATATCAAAAGATGGATTAATATCTGGACTATACAATAAAAACAACAGAAACCTAAACATCAAGCAAACAGCCAAATACAACTGAGCTCTGTAATTGAATAAAGAAATCTCTACCAAGAAGAGACTTGATACCCTATGAGCATATACAGGGGGAGGTAATCCCCCTCAGGAACAGTCATAGGGGAGGGGAATAAGGGGAAAATGGGAGGGAGGGAAGAATGGGAGGATACAAGGGATGGGATAACCATTGAGATGTAACAAGAATAAATTAATAAAAAAAAAGAAAAGAAAAAAGAAATCTCAAAACCACATTAGTGCCCAAAAAACACTTTAGAAAAGCATTCAACATCATCTACTATCAGAGAAACACGAGTTAAAAACACACCGACATTTATCTAACTTCTGTGACTGAAAACTCAAGTGACAGCCGACACTGATGATGTGGGGGAGGGAAAGGGAACGTGTTCGTTGTTGATAGGCGTAGACTGGCCCAGTCACTATGGAAATCCGCCTGGCGGTTCCTCAAAATGACAGAAATTAAACTCGCATACAATTAAGCTGTGCTATTCCTGTGTGCCTATCCCAAGGCCTCCTCATCCTATCACGGGTATACTTGTTCACCCAAGTTTACTGCTGCTCTATTCATAATAGTTAGGGAACGGAGCCATCCTAAATGCCCATCAGAATATGAAAGGGTAAGGAGATTGTGCTACATATACACATTTTAATATTTCAGTTATTTAATCAGTGAAATGATGAAATCGGTGGGCAAATGAACAGCACTGAAAAAAAATTATACTGAGTGGGGTAACCTTGGAGTAGAAAGATGAATGCCGACTGCTCTCTCATATGTGGATCTTAGCTTTGAATCTGTAGATCTGTGTGCTTAACTTGGACCATCTATTGAATTCAGAAAACTCGAAAGTGCCCATGAAGAGGGGAGTGTCTTGTTGGGTGGGTGGGGGGTGGGGCTGGTGGAACACAGCTAGTATGAAAGCAGAGAGGTGGGGGTGGGGAGTGGATATGGGAGGAGAAAAAGTTCAAGCAGGATGGGAAAAAGGGGAGGTAACAGGGTAGGGAGGGAGGCAAGGGGGTGGGGAGGGAGGTAATGGGGTGGGGAAGGAGGCAAGGGGGTGGGGAGGGAGGTAACGGGGTGGGGAGGGAGGAAAGGGGGTGGGGAGGGAGGTAACGGGGTGGGGAGAGAGGTAACAGGGTAGGGAGGGAGACAAGGGGGTGGGGAAGGAGGTAACGGGGTGGGGAGGGAGGCAAGGGGGTGGGGAGGGAGGTAACGGGGTGGGGAGGGAGGAAAGGGGGTGGGGAGGGGGTGAAGAATCTGTGTAAAAGCCAGATGGAAACCTACTACCTTGTATGCCAATTAAAAAATACAGGCTAGGGGGAAAAAGTTTAGAAGGGAGATACTGTGCTTGGTTGAATAACGCTTTCCTTACAAGCCATTACTTATTAAACAAACAAACAAACAAACAAGCAAATAACCTTATGAGTTGTTAGGCAGGGAGGTCCCAGAAGCCTCCAAAACAATACAGATTTTTGCCATTCCTCTTGGTTGCCCAGCAGAAATAGATGCTAAACCCCTATTTTTGAAGTGTCTACATACCTTGGTTGCAAGATGCAGAGAAATCAAACTTGTGTTTGATTCAGTGCTTCCTCCCCACTGGCTAGCTTCCATGGTACCACAAGGAACTATAGAGGTTGCTTGTAGAGAAAAGGCACCAAAGGTCATACCCAGCTGTGAGCCCCACAAACTCCAAAGCCCATCTGCTGGTGAGATATGCCCATTGGTATAATCATGACCATTTTTATTGGGGTAACCAAGTGCTCCCTGATGAGGTCCACTTCATAGGAGGGTATGCTTGATACCACAAACTTTGTCAAAAGTCCATAGTTGGGGATTTTATAGGCCTGTGAGAAGTGTGGAGGACTCATTACTGCTGTATAATTAAACTGACATGGTGCCAAATGAACACTCTAGATATTTATGTTCGTGCTCATAGGCGAAATCTGCCCTCAGCCTAATTCAGAGAAGCTTGTTTTTGCAGTGAACGTCAGAGGTGAATTCAGAGACTCAAGGCTGCTCGAGTTGCTGAGAAGAAATTATTGTCAGGAGATAAAACCTAAACAGTCCTTTAAAAACAGCCCCTCTAAAGGCCAAGGGGAGAAGGACGGGAAAGAATGTAAGAGCTGGATAGAGATAGGGAAGAGGGCTGCAAAATGCTGTCTTCAGAGCCTCACGCCACACACACAGAGCTGCAAATATGATCACACAGTACCTGCGGTTGCCTGCATTGGGCTTGCACAAGACACACACACACACACACACACACACACACACACACACACACACACAGAGCTGCAAATATGATCACACAGTACCTGCGGTTGCCTGCATTGGGCTTGCACAAGCCACACACACACACACACACACACACACACACACACACACACACACACACACATACAGAGCTGCAAACATGATCACACAGAACCTGCGGTTGCCTGCATTGGGCTTGCACAAGCCACACACACACATACATACAGCTGCAAATATGATCACACTGCATCAAAAGTTCCTCATGGACAGGGATGGGTTCATGAAACCCTGCTCTACCTTGCCTCACTGCTGCCTGCTGACGGATTCCCTGGGAGAGGTAGTCACTGACCAGTTGAGTACTCATTGAAAAGCCCACTAGGCTCGAATAGATAGTTCCAAAAGTGTCATCATACAAACAGACCTGGTTAAAGTCTATGTGTCACACACAAAAATCATGTATGTGGAAGAGGGACCTTAGGGAGGAGCAGAAACGGCAGGGGTGAGAGTCACTGGAATATCTTCTGTACACGTATTACGTCATCAAAGAGCAAGTCTAACCCGTGAGAGGTTGATACCCACATTCATGACAAAACTCTTAAAATTAAGACACAGATGCACTGCTGCATTTAGCAACTATTCCTTTTCTATGACACCAAGGCAAAGGTAATAAAAGAAAAAAAAGAGAATATCATGAACTTAAAAACAATTCATTATATTAAAAAATAGCCCATTTGCTATCAGTAGTAGAGTAGAAATGCAATCTTCAGGATATGAAAAATATTTTCAAATTATGCATATGACAAGGGATTAATAACCTAAATGTAACACTCAACAGAATTTGATTCAAAAAGGCTGACGGGCAAGAACAGACATTTTCTACTAGTTACCTTTTTTTCTTTCTTTTTTTTGGGGGGGGGTTTCAAGACAGGGTTTCTCTATGTAGCCTTGACTGTCCTGGACTCCCTTTGTAGACCAGGTTGGCTTCGAACTCATAGTGATCCACCTGCCTCTGCCTCCCAACTGCTGGGATTAAAGGCGTGGGCCACCACTGCCAGGCTCTACTAGTTACTTTTTTTCCTATTAGTTACTTTTTGTTGCTGTGCTAGGATACCTGACAGGAACAGTTTAAGGGTTACTTGGGCTCCAGTTTGGAGCTGGAGGCAGAGCTGGCCTTGGGTTTTCAGTTCTTACCTCTACAGCCCCACATCTGCCTGCTTATTTCCATGCCCAGAAGATTCTATAGCATCTCCAGTCAGTTGGAGATCAAACGTCCAAATATATGAGCTTGTGATGAACATTTTAAATTCATGCCAGTAACAGAGGTTTATAAAAAATGACCAATAAAGGGAAGGGGGAACCGATAAAATGATGTTATAACCTCAAAAAATCCTTAGGGAAATGACCGACATCTGTGAGGAAAATGAAGTCAAAAAGCCAGCAAGTTGGCTCAGTGGATAAGACGCTTGCCACTCAGCATGATGACCATCATCCCTGGAACCCCACGGTAGAAACGAGAGCCAAACTCCTACAAGTTACCCTCTGACCTTCACCTATGCCACGGCACATGCACCATGCTCTCTCCCACACTAGAAAACTAATACAGCAAAGGTAAAGGCAAGCCAAACTCACAGTGGGACACTACCACATACTCGTTACGGTGGCAACTAACAGAAAACCAAAATCCTAAGTTCTGGTGTGATATAGAGAAACTGGAAACCTCGTGCTGTGGTGGTAATGTAAGATGGTGCAGCTGCCGTGGGAGTCAAAGCCAGACTCTTGAAGGGATCTGTGTGTCCACGTGTTTACTTCAGCACTATTCACGGTAGCTGAAGATACCCAGGTGTCTGTTACCTGGGGAACTGATAAGAAAAGGAGTGTGTATGTACATCGTATCACTTGGTCTTGACAAGAATTTCTCACATAGGCTGCAGCACGGATGAACCTTGACGGCCGTGTGGTTCAGATGAAAGCTCTCTGGTAGGGAGTGAGTGGAGTCCCGAGTGAATGTGCACCGCTGGCATGGATGGGCGTGACCAAGTTGAGGAACCCCATGCCTCCACTTCATGGGAATCGCAAAGCCGTCCCCACATGTGGCTCAGAGGGATAGCAAAGCTTTCCTTGGGTCTAAGAGCAGATGTTGACAGTGTGTACAGGAAGTGCCCACCATACCTTTCTCCTCCTTGGAGTTTACAGCCTGAAGGCGGCTCCCCTATAGAGGCTGCTCCTACCTATACTGGCTGAGCCTGTCTCCCTATTCAGCTGTACACGTCCAGTAAGCTGAGCTTCTGAGGATGTGGATTAGTTTATGCACCAGATGCATGGCCAGTGTCTCCCTTGGTCAGAAGATGGGACTGGATCCCTTGGAACTGAAGTTACAGATGGTTGTGAGCTTCCATGCAGGCACTGAGAATCAAACCCAGGTCCTCTTTCAAGAGCAGCCGGTGGTCTTAACTGCCGAGCCATCTCTCCAGCCCTGTTAATGTGCATTTATCACGACAAAAAGCAGAAACAACTTAAAGTACAAGAGTGTATGTAGTCTTTACATTGTCTTATGGCCACTATGTAGAGTTGTAATTGAAAAGCAACAGCAGAGGAATAAAGCCAGGAGGGTAAGGGGAAGGTGAGCCTACGGACAGATGCCTAAAAACAGGATTCTTTTTAAAAATATATTTTATTAATTTATTCATATTACATCTAAATTGTTATCCCATCCCATGTATCCTCCCATTCCTCCCTCCCTCCCATTTTCCCCTTATTCCCCTTCCCTATGACTGTGCCTGAGGGGGAACTCATATGCTCATAGGGTATCAAGTCTCTTCTTGGTAGCCTGCTATCCTTCCTCTGAGTGCCACCAGGCCTCCCCATCCAGGGGACGTGGTCAAATATGGGGCACCAGAGTTCATGTGAAAGTCAGACCCTATTCTCCACTCAACTGTGGTGAATGTCCTGTCCATTGGCTAGATCTGTGTAGGGGTTCGAAGTTTATTGCACGTATTGTCCTTGGCTGGTGCTATAGTTTGAGCAGGACTCCTGGGTCCAGATCCGCCTGTCATACTGTTGTTCTTGTAGGTAAAAACAGAATTCTTAAATTTTCTACCCAAATCACAACCTGGACGAAGGTCACCATGGGTACACACACACACACACACACACACACACACACACACACACACACACACAATCTATCCAAGACATCTGTCTAACATCTGTCCAACAATATCCTGTCAGTCTTTTACTGGTGCAAGCATTGCTATTGAGCGCTGTATTCACACATTATTGTCTCAAGCTAACTTACACAATTCTTCCCATTTCACCTTTCAGAAACCCCCCTTTGGTGCAACCTCCTGGAAAACACTCATAGTTTACCACGGCACCTGTATTCCCATGACAGTGCCATTCAATTCCCCACAAAACAAAGCAATGACTCTTCAGAGAATCGCTTGTTTTTTAGCTGAACAAATTAAACATGGCTGTAGCAAAGCCCAAGATATATGGTTGTATAAATAGTATAAGCCAGTGACTTTTAAGGTTTTTTTTTCTTTTTGCTACAAGCTGTAGAAAAAAATACAGTTTATGGGGGGGAAAACAAAATCATATATTTCAGTTCAGAAGGCACACACATGCATGCACTCACTGGTGTGTACACAGGAGAAGTGAAACCTCTGAGACACATTTATCTTTATAAGCACTCTGTTGGTCAGAACACAGTAAAGCCGAGTTCACAGTTGGTCTAGTTTGCTTTCTGCTGCTGTGATAAACACCATGACCAAAGTTAACTAGGGGAGGAAAGGGCTTATTTCATCGTAAGCCAAGCAGGACGCAGGCATCCAGGAAGCTGTGGTTGAGAACAATGACCTAAGAGATAACACGATTATCACAAAATACTGTCTAAAGGGGAAGACAAAACTGGGGTTTTGTACCTTGAAAGCAAACTTAGTTACAAATGTAAACTTTCAATGCAGCTTTTGTCAACATTTAACAAGTCAATGACATAATTAATGCACAAATTCTAAAGCTACCTGAAATTCTAAGAAACAAAAGTCACAGAAGGGGAAAAGACTAAGTGATTCAGTTGTCTCATCTTCCTTTGTAACAACAACAACAACAACAAACAAAAACAAAAAATGCTTCATTATAAATTACATAGAAATGTGAGCCATGAGCAGTGCACCACTCAAAGCTGACGCTCCGTCCACGCACACTGTTCCCTTGCCACACTCAGGTCAGACTGTGACCTGGATACTCTTCCAATGTGAACCCCAAAGTTTCTGAAACAGTGGAATGGCATTCTGTACATCCTGTGGCTGGCGTAGTGAGCTCTGAAATGGATTTCCAGTTTTAGCCCAGAATGTTTTTTGTTTTGTTTTGTTTTGTTTTTGTTTTGTTTTTGGCTTTTTGAGACAGGGTTTCTCTGTGTAGCCTTGGCTGTCTTGGACTCACTTTGTAGACCAGGGTGTCCTTGAACTCACAGCGATCCACCTGCCTCTGCCTCCTGAGTGCTGGGATTAAAGGTGTGCGCCACCACCCCCCATTAGCCCAGACTTTTAACGAAGTAGGACATGAAGCCAGGTGTGGTGGCGCATGCCTTAAATCCCAGCACTCGGGAGGCAGAGGCAGGCAGATCGCTGTGAGTTTGAGGCCAGCCTGGTCTACAAAGTGAGTCCAAGACAGCCAAGGCTACACAGAGAAACCTTGTCTCGGAAAACTAAAAAACAAAAAACAAAACAAAACAACAAAAACCAAAGTAGGACATGGAGAACAGAGATGTTTCCTACTACTGTGGAATAGTTGTATATTTACTAGAGGAAGAGAAATCAAGACAGGAAGGACTTTCACTGGCTGCTCTTCGAGCGCTCTAATTACAGCAGCAATTGCCACACAAGCACAAAATTGCCAGTGCTTAACTTCTAGAAGGAGATTACGGTATTTTACTAGTGTCCATTAGGGGGCAGCACAACCTGAAATTACTTCCTCCTTATTTAAGTGGCATCAAATACATTCAGAAGAGTAAGCAGGCTACCAGGAAAGAGACCTGATAGTGTGATCTTACAGTGGAGGACAAGGTCTCCTTCTGTCACACACCTAGGGGAGAGGAATAGGATGAAAGAGGGAAGGAGGGGGGAACCGGAAGATACACGTGAGGGGATAACATTTGAGATGGAATCTGAATAAATTACTTAAATAAAAATTAAAAAAATTCTCAAGTAGTTGCTGCTATCTTATGAATAAAAAAGATGGTCAATATACATGTGTTCAAGTGATATAAATACACCACACACACACACATACACACACACACACACACACACACACACACATACATGTAGAGGTCAGAGGATAATCTGTGGGAGGAAGTCAATTCTCTCCTTCTACCATATTGGTTTTGAGTATTGCACTTAGGTGGTCGCGCTTGGCCATAAGCATCTTTAGCCACGGAGCCATCTTCCCAGCCCTCAGTAAGCTTCAGAATGGACCAACATGCTGCCAAACTATGATATTGTTATTTATGGTAGGGGAACTGTAGGCTTGAATCATTTTAAGCTTTCTATGGTGGGAAAGGAAAGAAACAGACCTTGATTAGGGTCTGTAGATGCAGTTTTATTGAGACTACATTAAAGTCTATACAGAGATGCTCTGTCCTGAATGTAGCCATTACTTATAAAAAAGACTTCCTTTAGCTTCTTGTGCTACCTTGCATACTACTCTCAGATCTCTCCCATACTGTAAGAATAAGCCTACAGCTAGAATTTATTCAGTTCTCTCTGTGTGTGTGTGTGTGTGTGTGTGTGTATGTTATGGATGTACATACGTGTCGTAAGCATTTAATCTGCATTAGTGTGTTTAATGAAAAGGATATTTACACTTTAAAGATGAGAGAACCAATCCCCCCCCACCCCAGTATATCCTGACAATGGCGCTCAGCAGCCGACCTGCGAGCAAACTAAAGATTTTCATCAGCAGCTTTGCACTAGGCTGTCAATGCCAGTAACTACTACTGCAGAAGGCCCTCCTTGTCAAAGACGCCACTCTGAGGTTGCCGGCTCTCAGAGACCTGAGTCAGGGAAGGCTTCACGTGATGGCACTCCCGCCAGACACCAGGGCCGGAACCCTCTAACCCGCCAGCTCCCACCCCGACCCCTCTCTGTTCTGCTGGGTTTGGAGGCTGAGCTGTTAGGTCTTCTATGGAGATGAGTTCAGGCAGCTGAGTTCCAGGGAGTGGTAAAGGGGTGGGAAGATGGCGAATTAGGGGAGTGTATCTTAGGATCGTTCTATGGGGTCGGGAGTAGTCCTGTGTCTGAGGCCCTCTCCTCACTTACTGTAAAAACTGCCTCCTTCCTTCCCCCTTTTGTGTGCGGCTGGTATAACTTCCGAGCGACGGGCCGTGGGGCATCACCGCCCCCATGTTTCTTTTCTTTCTTTCTTTTTTTTAAAAAAAATTTATTTATTATGTTTACAGTGCACATCAGATCATATTATAGATGGTTGTGAGCCACCATGTGGTTGCTGGGAATTGAACTCAGGACCTCTGGAAGAGCAGACAGGGCTTTTAACCGCTGAGCCATCTCTCCAGCCCCATGTTTCTTTGTCTTTAGTCCACAGTGCCTGAAAGAGATTTTCAGCAAACTGGTGTAGCGTGGTAGGGATCTGTCCCCTTCTAGCTGCCTGGGTTTCTATTTACTGCCAGCCACACTAGATTCCTTCTGCTGTCACTACTCTCCATGTGGACATCTGCTATCAACTGTAAGCCTTGGCCAGCACTATTTGTTTACTGCAGTGTCACTGCTGTGTTCAATAAGGCTAGTATTCCCGGTTGCCACACTCTGGCATGACCTGGCTTGAGAACGAGGTACTAAATGGCCTGTCTTTGTCTTCCTTACACAGCGTAGCTGGTTTACTCTCATCTGGATGTATTCAAGGAGACTTCTACAGCAGACAGATACCATAGAAACCAGAGGCTGCCAACAATGGAAGGCACTCCTAATTGCTTCTCTATCAGTTGTCAACAAGAAGGTATCAGGTATGGATGGGTGAAACCACTTAAAAGTTTGTGCCAGCAACTTGGAAGGACTGTGAGTAAAGTTGTCTGTGGTTTCAGGGCCTCCAAAATGTTTTCTAAGACATACCATATTTTGTAGTGATCTTATCCTTGGCTGTTCTTCTGTTGCTACTCACCCTCCTGATACTTAGGTGACATTACCCCTCCATTCACCAACAGCATAGGTGTAGAGCTGAGCCTAAGAAGAGTGCATGCAACCAAAAGTCCTATTTCACTATACTCACAAGCCACGCCCACCACTTCATCTCAGTACACTCACAAGCCACGCCTACCACTTCAATCTCAGCATACTCACAAGCCATGCCCTCTGCTTCAATCTCAGCATACTCCACATCACATTTATTTTGCTTTTAATTATGTAGAATATTTTGTTCATCTTGAAAGTTCAAAGTAAGGTCTGTGCACTGATAGGTTTTGCTTGTTTGTTTGGTTGTTTCTGGTTTTTCAAGACAGAGTTTCTCTGTATAACAAGTCCTGGCTGTCCTGGTCTTGCTTTATAGAACAGGCTGGCCTTGAATTTACTGAGATCACCTGCCTCTGCCTCCTGAGTGTTGGGACTAAAAGTGTGTGCCACCACGCCCGGCTCTGTTTTTGTTTGTTTGTTTGTTTCCCTTAAAGAAAGTGTATTCTACAACCTTAATGATTTTTAAATCAAATTTAAAATTCACTAATAATTTTGATACCAGGATCAATGCTTATGCATAAAAACAAGGAGTAGCCCAACTCTTAAATATTAATTTATCTAATCAATTGAAACATGAAAGGACAAGCTAGTTATCTTCAAAATAGCTGTCCTATATTGATGACATATATTAATGAAATAACTGTTGCCATTTACCAATGGCTCCATTAATTTTGTGCTTTCTAGACTCTCATATTTTACATCTAAATACGTATTTCAGATAATTACTTAATAAATCATCTTAAGTGGTTTCCCCCTTTGTCCATTACCAATAATTCCTTTTCTTATTCTAATATTCATGCCACCTTGAAGCAACGTTAACAAGTTGTATAAAATGACCAGCTACATTATACATTTTAACAAGTTATTTCCCTGCCTCTTATGTGTGTCATTAAGAAAGATACACTCACAAGGAAAAAGAAAAATGTATCCATATCCATATTTATGAGTAGAGTCTTCTACTATTCATAAATTCATCAGAATAATGTAAATGAAAGGGGATGTTAGGAGGGAGCACGTCTTTCTGACAGGAGTGCTGGCAAGGCTGCTATGGGTTGTCACAACCAGAGCCAGAAGACGTTAAAAGTGGAGCATGAGTAGAGTCGCTTTCACACACCCATGGGGCACTACGTTTGTCACTCAACTGATCACACAGAAAGCTTGCGTCTTGACTGAATATTTGTAGAAGGAAGGTTTTTCTTGCCTTTATTCCCACTTAGGAATAAAATTTATATATAGAAAAACAACAACAAAAACACAAAACTAAACAACTGCCATACTGTCCTGCTTAGGAAAGATGAGGGGGGAAAAAACATATCGTGCTATGCAATGTAAGCATGGGCCGATTAAAGAACACGCGAGATGTGTGTAGGCTGTGTGGAAACACTATGCTGTTTGCAGGAGCCACTTGAGCCTCTGTGGGGCTTTAGTGTCCCAGGACAGTCCTGCTTAGAGATGACTGACTGAGCAAAAGAAGCCCAAAGGAGAAGTGGATGCAACTCATGCCAGGAAGCTCCAGAAAAGCAAGGACGGACAACAGACAGGACAGTGAGCTCAGAGCATACACCCTAACCTCAGCGTTCTGGAGTGTCCCAGGCTGCCAGGAGCTAATGTAGAACTGTCCTCTTTCTAAGGTAGAGCAGAGTGTATGTGAGTGGAGTTAACCTTTGGGTCTAAACCTCTTCCAGACACACTAGATGAGTAGACGGAGCCACTCACAGTGTTATAAATAGCATCAGACTGCTACGGACCCACAGCCCCGGCTCACAGTGTTCACTGTGCTGTAACCTTTCCGTGCCTGCTGTCCATCTGTAAAGTGGCAATGATAACAGATGATCACAGTGCCACGTTTGGATGGACATTTTAGTTATCTTAATATTGCACTGATTGATTAACGGTAATATTTTTATTAACTGAAGAAAAGGGCCAGATTCCTGTCATACAAGGTTAGACTAAACACTTAAGAGTACGAGGGGATCTTTAAAGCAGAGGGGGGCTTCCACAAACATGTCTGGTTAATCTCCATGCCTATGATGTTTATGACGGAAAGCTCAACTTGCTGCAAATAGTAAATTATCAGGGCTATATATGTTTTTTCATGAAGGATAAATATTAGCTGTTTTCCAAAGTGAGCCTGCCTGGTTCCTCCCAAGCTGCTTGACGCTGAGACAGTAAGAATGAAAACGATAGCTTTTTTTTTTTTCAGGACAGGGTTTCTCTGTGCAGCCTTGGCTGCCCTGGACTTCCTTTGTAGATCAGGCTGGCCTCGAACTCACAATGATCCACCTGCCTCTGCCTCCCGAGTGCTGGGATTACCATGCCCAGATGAAAACAATAACATTTTAACGAAAGGAATCTTATTAGATTGAAAGATTATGGGAGGCAGTCTAGGAAAATTCTTCAGACGTTAAATAAAGGAAAAGCATATACCCTATGTGCCAGGAAACTTTATTTTCCCTACGTGTCAGTTTAGTCCTCAATAGTATGGGTAGAGGTTATTCTAAAATGTGATGGGAAGAAAAGGAGCTGCAATGGCGGGAAGCAATGTGAATGAAAGCATACAACAAGGAGGGCTTTTTTTTTTAAAGCTGGGTGTGGTGGCGCACGCCTTTAATCCCAGCACTTGGGAGGCAGAGGCAGGTGGCTCTCTATGAGTTCAAGGCCAGCCTGGTCTACAAAGCAAGTCCAGGACAGCCAAGGCTACACAGAGAAACCCTGTCTCGAAAAGCAAGCAAGCAAACAAACAAAAGGTTTTTTTTTTTTTGAAGGGCAAGAGAATCCTTAGTTCTGCTTGCTAGCTGCATGGCCCTGTGGGGGTTTCTACCTCACTTCTTTAAGTTCTGCGGTACTCATGTGGGAGATAAGCGTAAGTGTAGCCCTCACTAAAGGTTCTTGTGTGGGTGGAATGAATAAACGCATGTAAGGCCTTACGTACAAGCACACGCAGAAAGCAGATACACCATAAGTATTAGCTATGATCACAAATGGCCGAGTTGTCTGTATGTAACCAGCCATTCAGGGCTGAGGGCACCGGGGCACTCTGCCCCATGCCTCTGCCAGCCAACTCCAGGATGCTATTGGCACTCGTCATCCAGGCTCTAACACCCAGCTTTATTTTAGACAGGTCTCTCGTACTAGTCTTTTTTACCACTGTGACAAAATATCTGAAAGATTCAGCACAAGGAAGAGTTTCTTTTGGCTCAGTTTGAGAGAATGCGGTCTACCTTGGTGGGGAAGAGGTCCGAAAGCAGCAGCGCAGGCCCTGGTATCCACCTGGCCTCTTTCTTATTCACTCAGCCTTAGACCCAGTGCGCTGGGCTGTTGCTACCTGTGTTGAGACCTTTCCTCTCTGTCAAACCTCCTTAGCAACACCTGGACAAACACAACCAAGGTGTGTCTTCTAGGCAAGTCCAGATTTACTGAACTTGACAATTAGGGCTAATCACCCCAGCTCATGCCCCAAATTGGCCAGAAACTTGCAATCCTCCTGCTTCCACTGTCTGAATGGTGGGACTTCACGAGTTCTCCGGCATGTCCTGGCTTGCGACTGAGACCAGCTAACCAGGCTGTAGGTCAACAGGAAGTCAGGGACACTAAATGCTGCCCTACAGTATCCTCTCAAGGCAGATTCTTATCTCATGACAGATGGCCACAGGATTTTCGCAAAAAACAGCAAGCGTGTACGAGGCTCTTAGGAGTCACAGGCCCTTAGGGGGATGGTGAGTCAAAATCCTCATGAGCACCGTGTTCACTCTTCATAGACTGGGGAGGGGAACACTGTGTCCACTCTTCACAGATTAGACAAGCAGAAGGGAACGTGGAGGGAACAGAACTTGCGAGGCTGAGAAGTAAGTGTTCCTCGGGGGCACTAGACCGGAAAAGCTGGAATGTGACCAACGCATAACGAAAGCAAAAGTCTCGTGACAGAAGCTGTGGCAGAATGGTGACATGCTGGTGAAATGCTGAGGCCTGGTGTCTAGGGCCTATGACAGGGAGCCAGAGCTGAGGGCCACAAGGATGCCTGCCCGAGCAGCATCTCAGGAGAGTACATTCTGTGCTGCTGCAAGAGAAAAGCACAGGCTTGGTCCTTCACAGTGAAGAAATGTATTGGCTTGGGCTGGAACTATAGCTCAGTGGTAGGGTGCTCACCTAGCATGGGCAAGGGCCTGAGTTCGACTCCCCAGTACTGCAAAATTATACATACACACACAGACACAGACACACACACACATACCTATGTCACACAACACACACATTCAGACTTCTAGAGTCTGAGAAGTGTAAGCACGTGGTGAAAGCCCTCTTGCGGCCTTATCTCATGACAGAAGTGAGGGAAAGAGGAAGAAGCTGATCTTGCCTTTTTGGAACCCACTTTTAAGATGGGCATTAACTTCCCATAAGCCTTCACAAGGGTTCTACTCAAGGATTTTACCTCCCAGTACTGCAGCATAGCAATCAGATTTCAACACACACTTCGGAAGGGACAAGCACACAAGCCATGCCATTTTGTCTCTGGTGGAGGCTGAAAATCACCAGGAGGAGGAGTTGAGATCCTTTTTTCCCCATAAATACTCAGATTCCCTAGAAACTCCAGTATAGATTCCAGGCTGACAACTGCTACATTAGAGCTATGGTGGAGCCAGGGCTGGCGAGGCTGTAGGTTTTGACATGTAAATTCTTCTATATTCTAATCTGTTTGCTGTTTTTTTTTTAAAGTGCCTAGGGCTATACAGACATCCCTGAGGATTTCTGGGATATTCCTACACTAGGATAATTTAAAAAACCTCTGAAAAGATGTGTTATTGAGAAGCTTTTCAATAATCAACAGTTGCTCATGCAGTTTTCTTGGAAGTGTTCCCTTTAGGTGTCACTATTCTTCTAGGCCATGACAAAATTTATGCAACAGCATAAAAATAACTAATGCAGAAAATAAATTTTAGAATTAATGCAAAAGTTCTAAAGATTTCAGGATGGGGATAATCTCTTTAAGGTGGCTGTAGTTTTATTATTGGAAAGACATTAAATATAATTTAACACTAATCAATACTTTATTCATTTATAACATTTATTATGCAACTATGAATATCTTATCTTTCTTTCTTTCTTTTTCTTCATTTAATAAGGTCAAAGCCAGGTGCAACTTTAATGCCAGCACTTGGGAGGCAGAGGCAAGTGGAATCACTTTTGAGTTCAAGACAATCCTAGTCTATGTAGTGAGTTCCAGTTCAGCTAGGGTTACACAGTAAGACCCAGCCTCAAATCAACCAGGCAACCAACTGACAAAAAAAAAAAAAAAAAAAAAAAAAAAAAAAAGTCGGAATGCCACAAATCATACGACAGACCTCACCTTGAACCTACTCAGGAAATAAATTCAGTTCTCAAGTCTCCTCATAAATTGCACATTCTTAGAAATGGTAAGAGTATTTTATACAATCTGAATAATAATGAGCTCTGATTTATGACTCTAAAAGCTTTATGATTCTATTTATAAAAAGCTCTTAAGATTCCCACCAGCAGTTCCTACAACTGTGAGTAAATTTTCTGGCCAAATGACTCAGTATTTTGCTGCGTGACTTAATCCTATGCACACCATGGAGGCTATGTAAGTGAGTTCTGGTTGCTTATGGGTAATAATAATTCCTTCCTCAAAACTGTTTGCAGTGCACTAAGCCAGATGAGTTCCGCTGTTCTTCCGATGATGTGGCTTCTTGGCCTTTCACTATAAGCACACGTAAGACACGTCAGTCACCTAAGAACAAGCAGAGTACTTGTACAATGTGATTTGTGGACAGTTTACTGCTGGCTAAAGTAATTCTTACACTTTTGTATTTGTTTTCTCTTCTTTTTTTCTTCCTTCTTTCCCCTGCCCCACCCTCCCCCCACAAGACCGGTTTTCTCTGTGTAGCTTTGGCTGTCCTGGACTCGCTTTGTAGACCCCCTACCTCTGCCTCCTAAGCACTGGGATTAAAGATGTGTGCCATCACTGCCTGGCTTTTGTTTGTTTTCAAGGAGGCAATATTTTAATGTATTATTCTTGCATGATTACCAACTGGATAAAACTTACAAGTTCTCACTATACTCCAAGGTATCCCGTTATTATCTTTTTTTTCTTAACATTTTATTTTAAAACTACGTGTATATTTGTGCGTCTGTGTGAACATGAGTCTAACTGCCCATGGGAACCAGAAGCAGCTAAATCTTTCCTGCAGCTAAAGTTACAGGTGGTTGCGAGCCACAAGATATGGGAGCTAGGAACTGAACTCAGGTCCTTTGCAAGAGCAGTCTGTGCTCTTAACTGCTGAGTTATTTCTCCACACACCCTGTCTTTTAATAGTTATACTGTTGTGAGTCTGCATCTTTGTGTTCATGATGTGTATGTGTGTGTGTGTGTGTGTGTGTGCAGACAGGGCATGTAGCACACGAGGTCATAGGTAAGAGCTGTGGAGACAGTGCTCACCTTCTTCCTTATGCTGGCTCAGAGGGTTGAATTTGGGTCATATATGGGCAACACTTTACTTGATGAGCCATTTCGATGGTCTTCATATCTTTTTTTGAGATTATAATATAATCACATTGCTTCCATTTCTTCCAACTAAACTCTCCCATATAGTCCTCCTTTGCTCTCAGATTTATAGCCTTTTTTATTCATTAATTCTTGCTACATACATATATGTGTGCATATCCATATATATTGCTATATATAACCTGCTCAGTCTGTGGAATCTTACTTGTACTTATGTTTTCAAGGCCAACCCATTCGATTTTGGGTATCCAATTGGTGTGTTCTTCCCCGGGGAAGACTACGTCTCCCATTCTCAGCATTCCTTAGCTGCCGGTAGGTCTTGTGTAGGGCCTTGTGGCCTTCCCCCACCCACTTTGGCATGTCTGCTGTTGTCGTCCTTGTTCAGGTCATGTTTAGGTAGTCATGTCGTTGAGACTTTATGGTGTAGTTTCTGATGTTACTAGTTTACACACTATCATAGCAAACTACCTGACCCTCTGGCTCTTACAGTCTGTCCAGCCTGTCTTCTGCAATGTCCTGTGAGCCTTAGGTGCAGGACTGTCTTGTAAACGTGTGGGGACGGAGTGCCACAACACTCTGCATTTTGATTGGTTATAGTTTTCTGTAGTGGTCCCCGTCTGCTCCATAGAAGAGTTTCCCTGATGAGAGGTGAAGACTACACTTATCTGGGGTGTCAAAGGGCAAATGTTTAGACTGTAGTTAGGGATTGTGCTGGTTTGGTAAGGTGGCGGGGGGGTGGGTGGTTGTAGATACTTCTCCAAGATCCATGACTTCACATGGCCAATAGCCTTAACAAGTTTCCAGGACCAGGCAGGACTCCCCTCTTGTTAAGTTGGTTACTGCTAAGGCATGTGTGCCACTACTGCATCCTTACAGTTACGGTGCTATGCCGGCCGTTGCTGTGGTTTATAGGTATCACAGCTGGGCAGAACTATTGGCTGCCTCTCTCTTTCGGAGGCTTGCATGGTGCTTTCTGGCACCATCAACGCTAGTCCTCAGTGAGGAGACATTCAAATCAGTGCTGGCTCAGGGGCATCTGAACTCTGTGGCTGAAGTGCATGGTATCTTCATGAATAGTGAGTTGTTGGTTAGGGTTGTCCAAGAGACTCCCCAAATACACAAATACGCTATTGCTATTGCCCTTGGTTGTCCCCCAAAGATGGAAGGTAAGTCCCCATATCTTTAACATTTGTATTTAATGATGACAGTTTCATACATGTAAATGATATGTTTTGGTAATTTTAACCTATGTGTTATCCTCCTCACATACCCCCATATTTTTCCTTAAAAGGAATTCTTTAAGTCTGAATGTCAGTCCCAGGGCTGCTGGGAAGGAAACCGTGGACAAGGAGGCATCCTAACTAGTAAGGCTCTTCTGTAACTCTGCAGTGTTAACAGTGGTCTTCACGGGCTGGGCCTCAGACTGAGTGAAAGGGAAAGCGGGAGCTGAGCCTGCACTTAAAGTTCTCTGCTTCTCACTGTGGATGTGACAAGCTGCCTCCTTAAAAGCTGGCCACGGTGACTTCCCTGGCAAGAGAAGGTGAGACAAACCCCACTTCCCCCAAGTTCCGTTTGACAGAGCATTTTACCATAGCAAAGGGAAGAAACAAACAAAAAACCAACCATGGTCATCATGCACGTTTCTAGAAACGTCCACCTCAACAAAAGGAGGACTACTAGGCTTTCCTCACACTTTCATTGCTTTTATATCTTTCCTCCTTCAGTTAAATTTCTCCAAAGACTGTGCACAATGTCCCTGAGGATCCTCCTTTTAACCTCTCCTTCCCTCTGTAACCTATTTTTGTGTGTTTCAGCCTCTCCTACCATGACTGCTCCGTCCTCTGGAGTGTCTCCTGAGGTCTGCTCCTCCCAATTCCTCAGTGCATTCTCCGTTTGACCTCTCTGTGCATTTGTCCCAGCAAGCCTCGGGGCTGGGACACTCCTCACTCAGCAGTCCAGCCTTCTGCTCTTTCACAATCCATAGTCAGCAGCTGTCTTCCAAGGTCTAACTCCCCTGTCTAGACATTCTCTCCTTTAGTCATTTCTTCCATTTCTATGATTTCAGTTACAGTCTTTGCGATGGTTCTTCCCACATCCATTTTTGGTTTGGACCTCTCTACCCACATTTACTCTTTTTTTTTTTTTTTTGACCTTTTCACACTGTTACCCTTGTTATTCCTTCAAAATTCACCGTTTCCCACTCTGGCTCAGAATCTGAGTCATCTTCCGTTATTCTCTCTCTCTCTCTCTCTACATAGCTTGGGGTGGAAACTTTGCTTCCTCCTGCTATTACTTCCTGACCTATTAATTAGGAAATTGTGCCACACCTATTGACTCCAGGGAAACAAAATACAAGATATTTCTGCTTTATTAAAACCACTGGCTTTTTGGTAGGGTCAGCCACACATGTGTGCACATGACTGGGGATATCCACGGACAACCTGAGGTGCTGCACCACAGTGGCAATCTTTCCTTTTCTTGAAAAGGGTCACTTGTTGCATGTAACTCCATATATAGGCTAGGCTTTCTGGCTAGAGCTCCGGGGACCCACCTCCCCAATGCTGGGAATTCAAACATGCAGGCAGCCCAGTTTTTGTTTGTTTGTTTGTTTTGTTTGACATGGGTCCTCATGCTTGTAAGATAATCACTTTACTGACTGATCAGTTTCTCCAGTACGGCCCTCCCACCCCTCACTCCCAACACAGGGGGCAGAGGTAGTAATGGGAAAAAACCCAAGAAGGACTGTTTATGAGTAGGGATTTTCATTGCTGTGACACATGAGCAAAGTAAAGGGAAAAGATTAGCCTTGGCCTTGAGGTTTCAATCCAGTAAGGTAGACTGATAAGGTAGATTGATACACACACACACACACACACACACACACACACACATACACACACACACACACGGAGAGGGGGAGGGGGAGAGAAAGAGAGACAGAGAGAAGAAGAAGAAGAAGAAGAAGAAGAAGAAGAAGAAGAAGAAGAAGAAGAAGAAGAAGAAGAGAGGAGAGAAGAGAGAAAAGAGAAGGGCCTGTGCTTTTTATGCTATCTGGCCCTCCAGCCTATGATGCTTTTCACATTCAGGTTGAGGTCCGTCCCCTCCCCGCCCCCCCCCCCTGACTTCATCCTCTCTGAAAACATTATTACAAACAAATCTAGGTTTGTGCTTTGTTACCCTCTTAGGCATTTCTCCATTGGACCAAACTGATAATCTTCTGGTCCATCAAAACTAAACACCACAGGCTGCTCATTAGTAATGGGCAGACAAATTAATGAAGCTCCCTTCTCATAAGGGAGCCAGTTTCCTGTCCACTCAGTGTGTGCCTTGTAGAAAGGGGTCAGGCTCAGGGTCTGCTTTCCATGCAGGGATTGGTACAGGTTGGTTTGGCCTGCTTGGCTGTTAGAGCCATCCTTCTTTATCTATGAAGGGGCAGGCACACTGAGTTACGGAAATAGGGGTAAGGTGCCCCATTTTGGAACTGTGCCTAAGCAATGGTCTTTAATCTGACTTTACCTTGAATAAGGTTAATATTTTACCTTCTTTTTGGATCCTCATATTTATTTTTAATGTGGTGGGAAAACCCAAAGACAAGAAGGGCTATGGGATGGCTCACTTCTACATATCCCATTGCAAACTCTCTTTTTTCTCCTTAATGTTCTGCCCCCTGCCCTTTAGGAGGCGGATTACAGTGGTAATAATTCTCTGTCATAAAAGCAATAAATTACAACATTTTCCACTGTGTTTCTTCATTTCTTGGTATGAGAGATTTGTGTCATAAGCATTCTTTTTCCACCCTTACCGCCAATCTTAAATTTATGACTTTTACATAACATCAATTATTCTTTTTTAAATGAAAACCCAGCAGGAAGACAAAGCATAAATTCTACTAAATTAATTTCCCCAAATGACAAATTGGCTAATTTAATATATATCGAACTCCAGGATGCATTGGGTGCCACACAAACATACAGAAACAATTATTAACATGCCATTATTTGGAAAGGAAATGATAAATCAACAATAAATAAGAAATTAATGGACTCATAGACTAAATTCTTTCAAGGACTTTGTTTGTTTATTGTATGTATCCTTAAGATAACCCAGACAAAGAACAGAAATAGATACATATAAAGAATTCTACTGCATGCTAGTTAAGCATTTGCCTGAGAAGGGAGATAAATGATGTTCTTGTGTGCAACTGAAACTTATAAACGCTGCAGCAAGACTCAGGGTGATAATAATTGCACTAAAGTAATAGTTCAGAGAACCACAATTGCTATTTACTTGCTTTTTGCTATTAAAAAAATGCAGAAGTTGTGGCAAGTTGATTATTTTGCTGTGTTTACAGTCTTAGACCTGTTTCTGCTCCAAGATATTTACACCATTTCAGCTCAGTTACAAGCTGTAGCCAGTGAGGGACCTAAGGATGTTCTTCCTACATTGCGTTAGTTATTTCTACCCACTGTTTGCAGAAGGCTACTCCAAGACAGTTTAAAATAACTCTACCATGCCTCTGCTAGCCAGTGTGATGAATTCTTCCTTTCCTGGAGGGCTGCACGTTGCAAGATCTCAGGATTTCAATAACCCCTGCATAGCGGATAGGAACACAGTTTCTTTTTTTTTTTTTTTTTTTATTAATTTATTCTTGTTACATCTCAATGGTTATCCCGTCCCTTGTATCCTCCCATTCTTCCCTCCCTCCCATTTTCCCCTTATTCCCCTCCCCTATGACAGTTCCTGAGGGGGATTACCTCCCCCTCTATATGATCATAGGGTATCAAGTCTCTTCTTGGTAACCTGCTGTCCTTCCTCTGAGTGCCATCAGGTCTCCCCATCCCACGAAAGCCTTCACTTACCAGGAAACAGAGACAGAGGAGAGGACATTCTAGTGGGACTCTAGATGTGAGATTCATGAGAGAAAGGCAAAGTAGAAGGACCCAGAGGGTCCTAGGAGCCTACAAGTAGAACATTATGATAGGCAGATTTGGGCACAGGGGTCCCACTCAAACTAGGCACCAGACAAGGACAATACAGGCGGAACACAGTTTCTTACTGCAGTGGGATGCAGTATCAGGAAACCTTCAGCTATGTGCACATGATGCAATGCTCCCAGCTCTGCTGACTGCTGGGGACCTGTGAAGCCTGCTTGGCACGCAATGCACTCTGCAGTCTGACATTTAAGAGTCCAACCTTAGCATTTTGGAAGCAAGGTCCCTTCCGTTCTCAGTCCCAAACAACCGAACGAATGATATATTACAGCAGTCTGTATTTGTTTTAGGAAACCAGTATGCAAATAAGCGCACATACCCACTGCTTCCCACACTTAGGAATCTAGCATTAGGGCTAAGCAATATTTTTCTGCATTTCTTTAAATGCTCACACTTGATAATATATCACCCACCTTAACAGCAGGGAATGGCTAAGCATTTTTGCAGAACTGCACGGTTGGTTTTTATATAGTTAGAAAACGATACAAGTAGTCCTATTAATTCCTCAGTTGACTATCAGAATTTTACAAATTATTTGGTCTCCAAGCTAGTCACTAGAGATTACACAAATATAGTAATTTATCATATGTCACATATACTTGCTTTTCTTTGCAATGTGAATAAAGGAGACCAGAAAACAAAAAAATCACCCAGCTCCATAGAGGGAAAGCTAGCATGCCTTAGGGGCAGCAGGGCAGAGATCTGCACTGGCCCGCCAAGGCCGCGACATGCTGCAGGCTGCTGCTGCAGTCTTAGCTTCCTCTCCAGGCGGCAGAGACTCTCCCCAGAAGAGCACACCGCAGCACTCACGCCTTGCCTTCTTCACTGGCACTGGACCAGCGACCACTGTCAAGTGTCCAACTACGCTACAGTTTTGCGGGTTATAACGGAATGTAAAGGGCTGGAGAAGGGCAAAAGGGAGAAGGGTGTGTGTGTGTGTGCCCAAGTGTGACAGGTCACCGTTGGCTAACGGTGCCTAAATTTTTTCTCCCGCAGTATTCACAGGCCAATCAATCACCAACTTCCTTCATTGGTTAGGTTCTTACATCCAAAATCGCCTCTCCATACAAACACAACACATGAATCAGGGTAATATGGCCAGCGCTGGGAATGAAGAGGACCCAAGAGCTCACGTCTGGGCTGAGAATCAGCACCAAGTTTTGGGGTGGGACAGTGCAAGTCTGCAGACCCTGGTGTGCCTCTCCTGAGCGCCCGCTAGATGAGGCCGGTTTGGAGATGGCCCTACCAGGTGCTAGCGCCTCAGTGCGCAAGGGCTACCCCCGCCCCCAAACCAAATAGCTCACCCTGCTGCATGCTCTGAGCCCCAGCCTCCAGGCGGGCTCAAGGAGGAGGGAGCCCGGGTCCCCCCGGCTCCTTGGCGCCCCCTGACGACGGCCTCCAGCAGTCGGTCCACGGAGGCTGCAGAGGCGAAACCCGGGGGTCCCGCGCACCGCCGCCCGGCGCGTGGCCTGGCGGGCCGCGCGCGCACCCAGCCAGCCTGCGGGAGGGCGCGCCGACCGGGCCCGGCTGCAGCCATGTGCGCGTGCCCGCGCCGCCGCCGCCGCCGCCGCAGCAACCCGTGACGTCACCCACCGAGCCCCCCGCCAGCCCGCCGCGCCCCGCCCCGCCCCACGTGCGCCGGCTTCGGGAGGCCGAGGCCCGAGGAGGCCACCCGACGATGCTCCAAGCAAGCTGCGTCCCGGGCGGGGCTGAGCCCGAGGGCCGCGCACAGGCTGGGTCGCCTGCGGAGGGAGGGGCGCGGCTCCCGCCGCCGCGCAGTGTGCTGAGTCATGGCGAGAGCTGTCCGCTGCTCTCCATCAGTCGTTCCGGGGCCGGCGCGGGGCGTGCAGCCATTGGGCCGCGCGCGGGACCGCGAGCGCCGGGCTTGACGCGCTGAGCCGCGCTCGCCCGTGTCCGCCGCGCCCGCCCTGCGCCCCGCGCCCAGCGCGCTCTGCCGCCTCAGCCCCGCACCGCACGGCCCCCCGCCTCGCCCGCACCATGATCGCCGCGGCTTTCCTCGTATTGCTGAGACCCTACAGCATCCAATGTGCTCTCTTCCTCTTGTTGCTTCTGCTGGGCACCATTGCCACCATCATTTTCTTCTGCTGCTGGCACCGCAAGCTCCAGAAAGGGAGACATCCGATGAAATCGGTCTTTTCGGGTCGTTCCAGAAGCAGAGGTGAGACACGTCGCCACTGGCTGCTTCTGGCCAGAAGCGAGGTTGAAGCAAGCCTTCTCTGCCTTCCCTACCCCTTTCATTGCCCACTTCTCTAAGTACATTAATTTATTGAACGCACCCTGGCCTTTTGCCCTCATCTGCATCCTCCGATCACCAACCACGGAGATTCGGAGGTTCTAGAAGGAAGGACTAGACTCCGATTCTTAGGGTCAGTTTGCTAGAGCCCAGAAGGTAATTGTAGCGGAGTCCTGGGCTTAGGTAACCTTACCTTTCCCTAGCCTTTGATGGAGCTTAGGCATAAAAAAAAGTAAGGCGTGATGAATTAGGGGTTCCAACTTTGCTGGAACTTCTTTCAGAGAAATCACCTTAGAGACAGATGGTCCAATACTCCCTCCGCCCCGCCCCCATATGCCCACCGAACTAGAGAGACATCTAGAATGTACTTTCCTGAATCCAGGTAAGTGATCAGTGACTGCCTGCTGAGAACCAGGAGTTAATGAAGTCTCATTTTCCCTCTTTTCTCCCCAGATGCTGCTCTGAGGTCTCATCACTTTCGCTCTGAGGTAATTTATTTAGTGCACACTCTCAAGGTCAGAAGTAGCTTTCTTTCCTGAGTACCAGCATTAATCATGCCCGGGTTAAGAAGCAATAGGCCATCGAATGGGAAGCTTGCACACCCTAAGCCCAGAGTGACGAGCTTCTTAAGCAATTCCATAGTGAAGCCCAGAAAGCGTTTATAACAGAGATTGTGTGTGTGTGTGTGTGTGTGTGTGTGTGTATTGGAGTTTGCTTTACAAGAGGTGGGAGGGGCCGCCCCGAAAAGTACAGCAGCCCTTAGAGCACTTAGCCAGGGAATGGGTATCAGTTTAGGTTACAGTCTAGATTTGTGGGGAAGCACTTCCTGGGTGCCCACAGAGGTCGGTAGTTGTGCACTTTGGTAAACCACAGGGCGAGCCTCTTAGGACACTACTGCAGAACAGTTTGAACCGTATACATTCCAGGAGCCTTAGGAAGCTGCCCATGACTGTTTTTTAACGACATTATAGCGATGTTGATGAACACACACCAGAACGTGTACTTAGTATTTGTTCTAGACTGTCATGTCCCTCTAGAGTCCGGGGCTGGACACTGCCGGTGCTTGAGACTGCAGTAGGACCAGCTGCAGTTAGAACAGGACACGAGCTCTGCCTCACCCATCGGATTTCTTTAGTTTCCAAATGCCCACTTAGAGTTAGACAGTTTTCTTTCTTTGGAGGAAAGCTGCATATACCCAGGCACGGTGGTTGCTTTGTGATCTAGCTGATCCTTCTTAGCAAGTATTGTGGTGTACTTCCCGCTCCTAGGAGCTTGTTATTTACCTGAAGTTACTTCACGTTTTACTTGTTAATGGAAGGGTTTGTTGTGCCCCGGATTCTTTGCTAGACTGTGATCGTTTAGGCTTAACTGCGTTATCATAACGTTACTATGTTGCCTGTGCCCTCCAAGGGCGAGCTCTGTGCTTGTTAAGATTTGTGAGAGAAGAACTTGTCAAAGGTCAGCAGGCCTGCACCCAGCTTCAGCTGTATACTAACTAGTTCTGTGGATGTGGTGGGAGGAGGGACCCCGCTGGAACACAGTTTTGCCCTCTGTAAAACAGGGCCAAGGCTACCCTGCAGGGCTGTGTGTGGAAAATTATTTTTTAAATTATGGAAAAATAATTAGCTCGTAGGAGGTATTTCGTTTTTGGTAGCCATCATACATTTTGTAAAGCTGAACTGAAAATTGCCACGTGTGGTGGCCACACCTTTGAGCCCAAGGCTTGGAGGCAGAGGCAAGGGAACTTAGGAGTTTGGAGGCCAGCTTGGTCTACAGAGTGAGTTCCAGGATAGGCAGACCTACATTGTGGGACCCTGTCTTTAAAAATAAATAAATAAATAAATAAATAAATAAATAAATAAATAAAAGAGGAAAGGAAAAGAAAAAGGAAGAGGAGACAGAAAAATATGTAAAAAATCAAGATATACCTGTAATGAAGTCAGAAATTAGGTCAGGTTTAAGGACTACAACATGAATAGGGTTTGCTGCAAATAGTCTTTGAATAGCAGATCAATGAATTAGAATAACTCATGTAGATGCAGCAAACAGTAAATAGTGGTTAAATGAATTAATAAAAATACATTTTTAAATACTACTAGACTAAAAATGTTTGTATAAGCTTATAGGGATACATTTTGGCAATTACTTGTTTCAAATGCAAGTAAAAGAGAGTTTGTATATAATAACCCTCCCATTTAGAAATATTAACATATTAGTTATTTCATTAAGAAATACAAAATAATCCTGGTTGATACAAAAATATATCATTATTTTGTGACATTTATGCTTTAAATTTTATAACAAAATAAATAGTAATTTTTAAAAATAAAGTAAATAGTGGACAGGGTACAAACAGTAAGATGTAGGAGATTGATTTGAAAAAAAGATTCAGCAGTTGTACACACAGAAATGACGGAAGAGCAACACTGCTGTGAACTAGTCCTGGACACTTGGCTTATGCACGCTGGAAACATGTGGGTGTGGCTATGTCTTTGTAGTTTTTCAGCTAAAGTTTTGTCTTGAGCTTATACTGGTTACAAAGTCTGGGAGCAGCTGCCCAGTGCCTTGTCTTGTTCTGTAGGATTGCTAGTATAGCTTGTAATCCTGTGTATACTTGTTGCTTCCCTATGTGTTAGTCTGTGAGCTCCTGAGGGCAGAGTCTTGGTCTCTTGTGTCACTACTACCTGGCTCAGGGCCTCCTGTAGAATGGGTTCTTAATAAATATTTATTTGATGAATGAAAACAGTCTTTTGGTGGGCAGAAGAGAAAAATGCCCAGTCTCAGAGCAAGGCTTAGAATTTACCAGTGTTTCCTTACCTTCCTCAGGCTTTTAAGTTAGTTTGCTTTTCTTTTTGAATTAGGGTCTCACTGTGTAGCCCTAGCTATCTGAGAACTCACCATGTAGATCTGGCTAGCCCCAAACTCACAGAGTGCCTGTCCCTGTCGCTTTAAAAAAAAAATCACCTTAGTGTTTGTAGTAAAATTTAAGATACTTATTATAATGAAAAGATCCTGTTAGAATTTTTCCCTTAATAAAATAAAGTAAAATGTATTTTCCTTAATTTGTTGATGGGCATTGCAAACTAAGCAAGGAATATTATTTAATATGTGGAAGTTCATAGACTGTGTTGCACAAGAATGTCATATTTCATAACCACCTTATATTTACCACAAGCAGAACATGGCCCCTTAAGCAAAATGAAGAATATATATATGTGTGTGTGTATATATATACATATATATTATATATTTATTTATTTTCCCCCTTAGAACACTATTGCTGCCAAGATTTTTCTCCTTAAGAAGACCTCCATATTTACTTTGATTGAAGCATATTTAATAAGATAGAGCAGTCACAATGAATATTTGTTCCTGCTGTATTCTTTTTTTATTAGCAGCTGCTGCAAAATATTATTATCAGGCCAAGGCTTTGATTTTTCTGGCAGGTCCTCATCACACTGGGCTAAGTTATTAGTTCTCTCTGTCCCTTTGCCAGTCTTAGCAGTGGGTAGTTCACTCTCAGCATTTCTGTCCCGGGCGGATGAGAAGGGTGAGGAAGCGTCTGCTGGCTCACTTGGAAGCCTGAACAAGCGCTGGGGGAGCCCCGGAACCGAGGAGCTCTAGAAGGCACCTTGCTCTTTCACCTGGGCAGAGGACAGTGTTTCTGCCACCCATGCCTCCAGGAGTCAGCATGGTCAGGGGATTTTTGGGGTGTAGGGAGTTTCGGGGTATTCTGTCTGAGGTTGTCAGGGTAATACTTCCTGAGGGGAAACATGGCGTTGAGGTTCCACAAGAAGAGGTGAGTCTGGCTCCTGAATCTGAGGAGCTGTAGTCCCCTTTCTCCTCATTGGTAGATAATGGCACAGGTCTGCAATCCGCTCTCTTTGTAGGAGCTAGAAGTCAGTAGCATGCATGTCTAGAAGGTGCTTTTGGTCCGTGGTCACCACCAGCGCTTTCTTTCCAGGTACTTGCAAAGTTATGAGCTTCTTAACAGGCATAACAGCATATGGGAAAGTGAAATTAACCCACCTAGCGAAGCCAGGACAATTTCCATGACCTTAGAAACTATAGGTCAAAAGATTCACTTAGGTAGAACTATGTATATTGTTTGCTCACTTCAAAGTTTGCTGTGCGCGTGGTTTTGTTGTAAACAGTTAATGAAGGGATCTCCCACTGATGAAGGACTGTCCGGGAACCGTGTGTCCATTCTGGTTTCTAGCTGTCTGGCATCTCTGAAGTGTACTTTCCCAAATACTTCCAGTGTTTTGTGCTGTGACTGTGAACAATGGTAAACCGTTATCCTAGGTACCTGTGGTGAAAGGCAGGTGGTGACAGTCTTGACTTTTGGCGATGGAGGAAATTTCAGAGAGCGATACGGGCAGTTGCGGCACCATCCTACTGTGAGGGCTAATCGTGGTGTACTGTTCTTCACAGAATGAAGACAGTTATGATGCCTTTGCGTGTCCCAGAGTGGATGGTGCTAAATGATCCCTATTCATCAGCTCAGAAGAATAAGGGAGCCTTGTTTGTGTAAGGAATGAACTCCCTCTATCAGGATCTGAGTAAATACCCTTTCTTCCTGCTTCAGGCAAAGGGACCGAGTTAACTCAGGTTAAGCAGTTCCTGAAAAATCACCCAGCAAGAGACCGGGGTGCTAAGGCAAGAACCCCACCTACATTTTGTCTTTTTTTGGTACTGACCTGCATTGCTCATAACCCATATAGAAATGTGCCCAAAATTCTAAATGAAAAAGGGAAATCAAGTTGGATGTTTTTAGTGCATACTTTATATTATCCTGGCTAGATGGATTTGTTATTTGCTCCATGCACCCATGTTTAGTTAGGCTCAGTTAGGCTCAGTTCTGGAAGAGCTATGTGGTCCATTCAAGGCCTCTGGCGTCATTAGATGCCCAAGTGTCCCTGTTCATCAGCGAAACAACCATACTACGTTGTTTCTCATTAAATTTGTATGTTTTACTAGGAATCACCTAATTTAAATATGTATGTATGAAGAGCTCATGGTGTACACTCACACACACATAAATAGCTATAACTTTTATGTAGCAGTTTCAAAATATGTTTACATTTTTTAAAACTGTGAAAAAAGAATCACCTAGTTTTCTGGGTTGGGGACAATAATGCTTTATTATTTAACTACCCTTCATAATTAGGCTGTTGTTATAAGCATATTTTTGTGTAGTGTCATTCTGGGTCTAGATTAGTTTATACTAATTAAATCAGCTGTGAGTAGTGACTGTACACATGATATGGTGTTCATTTAGTGTGACCCAAATATTTTGAAAGTAAACGCATTAATCTTTTCTTTATGAAGTTCTCTGTTAGAGAGATGAAGATGCTGAGGCATGTCCATGCCCATAGTATCTTATGTCACCCCAGAGTCCGTGCTGAAATCTTACAGTTACTGGCTCTTCGGCTACAGTAACTGAACTGCTGTGATGTTTCCAACGATGAGTCACAGCTGTAGTGAAAGCAGCAGAGACTGTGGCATGCGAATGAGCAGCCAATGCATATGTGAAGATAACAGACTTGTCCTGTCCTAGGAGCTTAGTTTATGATGTACTCAACTCTTACCTTGCAGAGTAACAAAACAACTGCTGCGTACAAAAGCAAAAACACACCCCCAAAAGATTAGAATAAGACAGCTCCCGGGCTAGAGAGATGGCTCAATGGTTAAGAGCACTGGCTGCGGGCAGGGCATGGTGGCACACGCCTGTAATCCCAGCACTTGGGAGGCAGAGGTAGGTGGATCTCTGTGAGTTCGAGGCCAGCCTGGTCTACAAAGTGAGTCCAGGACAGCCAGAGCTGTTATACAAAGAAACCCTATCTCAGGAAGAGGGGGAGGGGAGGTAGGGGGAGAGGGAGAGTGCGCACTGGCTGCTCATCCAAAGGTCCTGAGTTAAATTCCCAGCAACCACATGGTGGCTCACAGCCATCCATAATGAGATCTGATGCGCTCTTCTATCTGATGCCCTCTTCTGTCTTGCAGGCATACATACAATAGAATGCTTATATACATAAATGAATACATCTTTAAAAAAAGACAACTCCCACTTTCTCATTTGTCTAAGCAAAAGCATATTCAAAGTTTGAATTTGTCCAACCTTTAGACTGAAAAATGAGCCAACGGTTTGGATTATAGAGCAGAGCAGTAACGGCTGGCGTATCAGAAAGGCTTTGTGTGTGCAGAAGTAACGTGGACGCTCTGCCACTGTCTCGCTGGCCACCTTGAGCAAGGCTCTCAGTCTCTTAGCTTCTCACTGACAGCAGAATCCCATTGCAGGCATGTGCACAGCACCACTGCTAAGGCCTCATGTAAAACAGCTTGCCTTCCGGATTGGGCTAGGCCAGGGGTGGGGGGAGGCGCAACAAATTATATGCAGAAAAAGAGTCATTAGACTAGTCTCATGGAAATGGCAGGTGGTGGGGTGACTGGAGGTCCTCAGGGGCTGATATTTTTGTTGAAGTACAGTAGAGGGATAGTAGCCATTAAATAGCAAGAGTAGGCATAGCACATCCCTGCATCCACTTCTCGGTGTCTGACTAGACTACAGCTCCTGAGATTCCCTAAAGGACTGTGGAGCGGGACCATAGGTACAATGAGTTGCATGTATTACTTTACAGCTTCGGTAAAACCATTCGCTTTGCATTTAGGAGGGTGCCTGCCCTGAGCCTCTTAGAGAAGCAAAAAATCACTTTTTAATTTCTTTTCGAGAAACTATAAAAAGGAGTCTGGTCACTCCTTTCACCTTCAGGGAGCCTGAAAAGTCATGGCCTGTGCTGCAGAATGCTTGAACAAACAAAACTGCTTGGGCCTTTCTGCTTACTGGGAAGCTGAGATTGGAAGGTGTTGTGCTGTGTGGTTCAAAGATCAGGTATCATTGGATTATGTCCTACCTGTAGATGCCATCTGTCTAAGGGGAGAGACAGAGAGAGAAGGGGGAGGTCAGGGTGAGACAGAGACAGAGACAGAGAGGAGGTGGTAGTGGTGGTACTGCTGGAATTTGGACCTAGTACCTCATACATGCTAGGCAATAGCTTTACCGCTGAGCTATATTCCTCATGCATTTGATGTGTCATTATAGATTCTAATGCAGAATGTATAAAATGGCAGGTATTTACCACATACAAGAACATTTTTATGAGCTATGGAGAATGTTATAATTTTTTCCTTCAATTTTAACTTAGCATAAAAATAGGTTTCACTATGCATTTTCATATATATTTACCCTTATACTTGGTTCTAATATGTTCCTCTTTCATTGCACTGCACTGTTCCCCTTGGATTACAGTTTTGTTTTCATTTTTTTTTTCTTTTAGTACCTGAAATTTGTGTATCAGCTTTTCAGTTTCTTTCTTGAAAATTCCTCTCAAAGTCTTTGTCAGCTACACTTCAGAATTACTATCTAGAATATATAAACAACTGTAAAAACTCAATACTTTCCAAACCCAAAATTTCCACTTAATAAATTTGCCAGTAATCTTGACAGTTTCCAGAAGAAGAAATACAAATGGCCAGTGATACTTTTAAAAGTATCCAAGCTGGTTGTGGTGGCACCAGCCTGAAATCTTACCAATCAGGGAGGGAGAGGCAGGTGGATCTGTGTGAGTTGGAGGCCAGCCTGGTCTACAAAGTGAGTGCAGAACAGACAAGGCTACACAGAGAAACCCAATCTCAAAAAATAAATAAACAATAGAGCAAAAAAGTATTCAACATTGCTAGCAATTATGTAAACTAAAATTATGTTGACATTCCATCTTGCTTCAGAAAACCAAATGATATCAAATGCTGGTAAGGATGTGGGGAAAGAGGAATCTCTAGCCACTGTTGTTGGGGGTGTAAATGCAAACACTAGAGATTGTGAAAGCTCAGAAAATTCAAATAGAACAACCAGCTACACAGGATGGCACAGCTATACCACTCCGAAGCGAATATCCATAGGCACACCACATCCCACCCATGGTCATTGCTGCCCTTTTCGCGATAGGAAATGTCTCCGTCACTGTTCTATTGCTGTAATGTAACTCCACAACCAAAGTGTTTAACTGGGGACTTGCTTACAGTTTCAGAGGGTTAGTGCATGATTGTCATGGTGGAGAATGTGTGAGCAGGGAGGCATTGTGCTGGAGCAATACATCAGAGTCTCCTACAAGCAGGAGGCAGAAAGAGTGCCCTGGGAATGCATACATTTTTAGAAGCCAGCCCCCAGTGACACACCTCCTCAGACAAAGCCACACCTCCCCAACATTCCTAAACAGTTCACCAACCAACTGGGACTCAGCATACACACACATGAGCCTCTGGGGGTGGGATAGGGGGAGGGGGAGCTTTCTCACCACAGGCCCTTTGTTTCTCTTTCTTTCTTTCCTTCCTTTTTTGTTTTTGTTTTTCGAGACAGAGTTTCTCTGAATAGCCTTGGCTGTCCTAGACTCACTTTGTAGACCAGGCTGGCTTCGAACTCACAGTGATCCATCTGCCTCTGCCTCCCAAGTGCTGGGATTCTGTTTCTGACAGCTCATCTGTCTCACTCCTCAGTGTAGCCTGATTTCTGCTGCTACTCCTTAAAGTCACACACCCTTAGCTCAACATGAATTCCCAAATCAGATGTTTCAGTTTTGGGTTTAATTAGTGGATCTAGTAGTTGACACTGCTGGCCACTCATTTCCTCTTACAACAGCTCCCCTGGTCTTTGGACAGCCCTTTGAATGACCCCATGCCATCTTTTCTTGCTCTCCTTACTTCTGTTCATGTGCTGAATCTCTTCCTATTCATGTTTTGCTTTTTGAAAAACTGATTTGTTGAGCCCTAATTTACAAACAAAGTGTGATTGTTTTCACTGAGTCCATAAGGTTGAACAGTCATTCACAACTAACCGTTCAATGTTCGTCACCCGAAGGGAAGTCAGTGCCTGTTGGCAGTTACTTCCTTTTAGCCATCCCTTTTGCTCTCTTCTTCTTTTCAACCTTAGGAAGCCATCAATCTGCTTTCTGTCTCAAATTTACTGGGCATAATCCTTGGTTGGTACATCAGTCTCTGCAGTACCCCCCCTCCTCTGCCCAGATTTGTTGGCTCCATTTGGCTCCTTGTGGAGCTCCCAACCCTCTCCAGGGCCCTCTATTCCCCATCTTTTCCATATGACTTCCTGTGCTCCACCCTGAAGTCTGGCTGTGTGTCTTAAGTATCTGCTTGGATCTCCTGCTGGGTGGAGGTTTTCATAGGACCTCTGTGATAGGCTCCCTTCCTGTTCCTTCTCTTCAACTGCTTCTGGGGTCTATTCTATTTGCCCTTCTGAATGAGAATTAAGCATTCTCCCTAGGGTCCTCCTTGTTATTTAGTTTCTTTAGGTCCGTGTATTGTAGTGTGGTTATCCTGTATCATTAGGCTGATATCCGCTTATAAGTGAGTATATATCATGCATGCCTTTCTGGGTCTGGGATGCCTCACTCAGGATGATCTTTTCTAGTTCCATCCATTTTCCTGCAAATTTCAAGATTTCTTTGTTTTTAATAGCTGAGTAGTATTCCATTATGTAAATGTAACACAGTTTCTTTATGCAGTCTTTGGTTGGGGTACATCTAGGTTGTTTCCAGATTCTGGCTATTATGACTAAACTGCTGTGAACATAGTTGAGCAAATGCCCTTGTTCTATGGTGGAGCATCTTTTGGGTATATGCCCAGGAGTGGTATAGATAGGTTTTGAGGTAGAATTATTCCCAACTTTCTGAGAATGCTCCAGATTGATTTCCAAAGTGGTTGTACAAATTTGCGGCTCCACCAGCAATGGAGGAGTGTTCCCCTTTCTCCACATCTTTGTCAGCATGTGCTGTCACTTGAGTTTTTGATCTTAGCCATTTTGATAGGTGTAAGATGGAATCTCAGAGTCATTTTGATTTGCATTTCCCTGATGACTAGGGACGGTGAGCATTTCCTTAAGTGTTTCTGGCCATTTGCTATTCCTCTGTTGATAATTCTGTTTAGTTCTATACCCCTAGTCATGTTTTCTTTGTGGACTTCCTCCATGGGTACTGTTTGGCTTTGCCTTCATGTAACGGTCATTTGGAAATTGGAATCTTATCTGTTTCATTCCTGGCCTCCAGATCCAGAGTCAACTGTCTTTTTGCTTTTGCTTGTTTTCATGTGGATGTTCTGGAGGGGTTGAAACTAAGTATGTACGAAACTGAGTGTCTTAATACATCATCATATCTACATGAACTTTCCCACTGGTGCTCAGATTCCGCCCTTATCCGTTCTACTCTATCTTATTTATAACTCTAGACTCTGTATTGTTGTATATTTATTAATTCTAAAAGGCTCTACTATGACCCAGCTAGTTCCCAAATAATTGAGACAGAGACCTAGTGATGTATTTAAACAAGCTGTAAGCACAATAACTGGGCAGGTACGTTTTAAAATAATTTTCTAAACTAGTCTGTCTTTCTCCCAGCTGTACTCCCCAAGTTACTTGCCAATATGTCATCCTGTCTAGGCTGGATCTGCTCCATCAGGCTACATTCTTTCTTTTCATTTTCTTCTTCCTCCTATCTTCTCTCCTGGCCTTGTGGCCCCTTCCTGAGACCCCAATCCCAGGAATGGAAGTTCTGCCTTCTTGGGGCTGGAGAGATGGCTCTGTGGTTAAGAGTACTGGCTGATCTTCCAAAGGACCCTGGGTTCAATTCCCAGCACCCACATGTCAGCTTACAACTGTCTGTAACTCCAGTTCCAAGGGATCTGACTCTGCCTCCTATTCCAATGCACATAAAAAAAAAAATAAAGAAATTCTGTCTACCTCTGTTCTGCCCAGCAATTGGCTATCAATAACGTTATTAACCAATCAGAGAAAATTGGAGACCAAAGTTTACAAAGACCTGTGTACTTGAGAATGCACTAGTCTGGACTGCTACCAGATCTTGGGGGCCACTATTTAGTATTTGTATACATAGCACCAACTCCCAGCCACCCTGCCTTTCTACTCTCAACACTGCTGATCCCTTGGCTTGAGCCCTATTATAAGCCTTTGACAAAGTTTTGCACCCCCTCTACACTCTATTTATACTAATTTAATAAGGCTCATCCTAAAAAATAATTCCTAAGACTCTTAACCTGTCTCGGAGACAACTGAGCCCAATAATAAGAAGCCTACACGAAGTGGAGTAGTAATGCGTTCATGTTCTTAGCAAGAGGATTAGAGGTGGCTGCAGCCTTACTTCAGTTCTACTTCAGATTTGCTGGTCTTTGGGACAAGCTGGCCTTCCCTCAGAATTGCACTATGGTAGTGGAATTCCCAGTGTGCAAGAAAGGATTGAAGAAAGGGAGGAAGGAGGGAAGGGACAGAGCCAACCAACAGCGTACATCTGGAAATGGATGTTTGCTTGACCCTCTTTAGTTAGCTTGCTGCTTGCTTTTCACGGGCCAGACGCACAAAGCAACCTCTCTCTACAAAAGATGCTTGCATATGAAATTTGATTTCTTCATAGCATCTTCTGGTGAGGCAGACAAGAGAGAGAGTGCTGGGCAAACCAAAACTTTTCCCTATCTAAAAGCTCTAGTCTTCACTGTCTACGTGTCCTGCAGTCTTTTTTTTTTTTTTTTTTTTTTTTTTTTTGCAATGCCTTTTAAGATTGAAGTCATTGCTTGTCACTTCCAGTTGAGAAAAACCTTTTCATTTTCCTGGTTCTATGACTCGTACAGAAACACCGACATTCAACTAGCAAACACAGACAACTCTTCAAGCTCAGTTCACAACTCCTCAAAACCCAGATCATCTCCTGAGGAAACATTCTTGTCTTCTTCCACAGAATAATTGTTGAGCTATTTGCTGGCGCTTTCTGTTGTCTTTGCTAAAAATACTCCAAGGGGCTTCAAGGCAGTCTAAATTCTACTTCAGACATCTGTCCAGGACTTAGTGAAATTCACTAAGTGCAAATGATGCCTACTCGATGTTTTCTGTAAGGCATTTAAACTTCTTAGTTCTCACAGGTTTTGTAACTTTCCAAATGTTCTGTCTCCTTTTTTTTTTTTCTTAAAGGAAAGAGATGGATGTTTATCATTTTAAAAAAGTTTTAGATTCATGGTTGGGCCTTAGGTAATGATGAGTCAAATAAAGAGCTCTTGAAAAGTCTTACCAAGAGAATAGATGAAGGAGAAGAGGAAATATCCGAGTCTGACAAAGTGAATAAGGGAAAGATTCACGAAGGATAAAGACAGAATAGTAAGAATGTGCACATGGTAATTCCAGGACATGCACAACACTGTGGGAAAACCAACTCTATAGGTAACAGCATAGAAAGATTAGAAGACTGTGGTTCTAAAAAAAATGGAAAATATTTTCAAAAGAACCTAATAGAAAAGGTCCAGAGTTAGAGAAAAAAATTCCAACCCAGATGCAAGAAGCGTTTAGAAAAACAAATATGTAAGACCAGCTAACCCCCAGCATAATACTAATGGATAATTTCAATAACTTACCATTACCAATTGACAAGCCATCACAACAAAAAGTAAGTAGAGGAATAGCTGAATTAAATGACATTTTTGATCACATGGACTTAACAGACATCTACAGGACCTCACACACAAACACTAGCAAATACACATTCTCTTAGCAGTCCATGGAGCTTTATCTAAAATAGGTCATACCTAAGAACATAACGTAAGTCTCAACAAATATAAGGAAATTTAAAATATATTTTTCTCTGCCCCCCTCTCTTTTTTTTTTTTTTAAAGACAAGGTCTCACTGTGTAGCTCTAGTTATTCTGGAACTTACTGTGTAGACCAGGCTGGCCTGAAACTCAGAGACCTACCTGCCTCTTGCCTCCCAAGTGCTGGGAATAAAGACATGAGCTACTACACCTGGATCTAAAATACTTGTATCCTATGTGATCATAATGGAATAATAAAACAAATCAGCAAGGGAAATGTTTGAGCGAACACAAACACATGGAGATTAAAGACATCACTACTGAATAATGAGTGGGTCCTAGAAGAAACTAAGAAGGGAATACATTTCTTTCTTCCTTTTTTTTTTCCACAATGAATTGAAAATTAAGAGACAAAGCATCTAGACCAAAGGCAGTCCTAAGAGAGAAGTTTATAGCTCTGTGTACATCAAGAAATGAGAGAGATGCCAAATAAATAACTTAATGGCACAACCTAGGTACTTAGAAAAAAAGGAGCAGGCTTCAACTGCATCAGTAGGTAGAAAACATGAAAATCAAGTAGAAATTAATGAAATGGAAATATACAAGACAGTTTAAGGAGCTTCCAAAATAAAGAGTTGATCATTGGGGGAGGGGGGAATCAACCCCTTTATTGAATTTACCAGAACAAATGTGAATAATTTTAGTTATCAACTGAGCACAAGTTGATTCACCTGGGAAAAGAGTCTTAATGAAGGATTATATACACTGTGTTGGCCTGTTTATGGGGCATCAGCTTAGTTGAGTTAACTGATGTAGAAAGACCCAGCCCACCATGAGCAGCACCATTCTGTAGGCAGGAGGTCTGCACTACTGAAGAGTGAAAAACTGAAACAATACAAGCAAGTTGATTTTCCTGCCGTGATGGACTATAATGTGGGGCTGTGAGTTAAAATAACCCTTTTCTTTCAAGTTGCTTTTTGACCGGGTATTTTATCACAGCAGCAGAAATGAAAATAGGACAAAAGAGAAGAGCTAATTTAATAAAACTAATTATGAAAAGGGAGTTACTACCACAGATACTAATGAAACTGCAAAAGTCACTAGATGATACGTTAAAAACATCTCTCCCACTAAGTTGAACAATTTAAGGAAATGAATCATTTGTAGATGCATATGACCTACCAAAATTAACCAAGATCAGAGAAACAACTTTTGAAGATGCCTCATAAGCAGTGAGATTAAAGCAGCAGTGATTTAAAACATCCTGACTGCTTCCTGTTGAGGCCACTGTTGGACACCAGCAGCCATGGTCTTGAGCTGTCCCAAGAACAAAGGTCACAAGTTGACAAACGTCAGCAAGCTAAGGCACGGCCAGCCTCGCAGGCGTCTCACCAAACACACCAAAGGAGATTTTCAGCTTCCTTCCCTACCAGTGGTGCTCCACGGAGGTGCTCAAGGTGTCCAAGGGCAAGCCTATGGTCAAGTCCGACGGGAAGAGGGTGGGCACGCACATTCACGCCAGGAGGATGAGAGAGGAGCTGTGCTATGTGCTGGCATCCCTGAGGAAGGCGGCAGCCAAGAAGGACTGGTGCCCATCCCCCACCCCCATAAGCTTCTATGCTGCATGGAAAAACGAATAGATAGATAGAATCTCCTGACTAAAACACAGGCCCAGATGGGTTGTGGTAAATTATCAGACCTTCAAAGAAGAACATTACCGATGCTTCTCAAAAGATTTTATAAAGTAGAAAAAGAAGGAATGCCGCCACACTATTTATGAAGCGGTATTATACTGATACCAAAACCAGATAAAGACACAACAGAAAAGAAAGGCAGGCATCAATTTCCCTGTTAAATATAGACAGAAAAAAATTTCAAGAAAATATCAAAAAGACCATTTGCCATGATAATTGACTTTATTCCAGAGATGTGAGGATGGTCCAATATGTATAAATCAATAAGTGTAATGAATTTCAAAAATGCACCCAAGGAAAGAAGTCACATCTAAATGACCACAGAAACGGTTTTGACAAAAACAAGCATCCCTCCACAAGGAAGGGATTTCCCTGAGGAAACTCGGGAGTAGAAGGGATTTATTTCATCACAGCGAAGGCTACATGTGGAACTCTATCGTCAACACTGTACTGAATAGGAAAAAAACTGAGAGCACTTCCCCTAAGATCAGGAACAAGTCCAGGATGTCCACCTCTCTGCTCCTCCTCAGTATAGTACTGGAGTTCTTAGCCAGAGCAATAAATAAGAGATACAAATAAAAAAGGGTACAGGTAAGGAAAGTAAGATGTTGCTTGTTGGGAGGTGTCATGGTTCCACACATAAGAGACCCAAAGGACTCCGTCAGCAAACTCTTAGATCTGGTAAACCCGAAGATGGCCGGGTACAAAGTTAACATACAGAGACCAGTATCTGTCCTATATACCAACAGCAAATGTACCAAGAAAGAAATTAGGAAAACAACCCCATTCACAGTTCTTTCCAAATAAAATACCTAGGAATGAACCTAACCAAAGAGAAGGACCCTGTACAAGGAAAAATGTCAAAACACTGAAGAGAGGAATTGAGGAAGATGCTAGCACATGTGGCTAGCTGTGGCCTACATAGCTGGTGTGAAATTATTCTGTAAAACGGCCACGGCCCTCTTAAATGTATGAGTAATTTCATTCTAATGGCAACTAATGACACTATTATGGTCTGTCTGTTCCCTCTAGACTGCCCTGTTGTCTTGCAATCTGTTGATGCGGCTTAATCTGATGTAACAAACTATTCAGTATCCTCCTGAAAAGCCTTGACTTTTTTTTTTGATTGAAGAGATTTTTATACTGTAGGGATTTTGAAAAGAAAATTTAGATTGTAATGCTTTTATCTTAAACTGTAATCTCAGAAACCCTATGTTAGGTATACATTATATTATATACTGATTTGTCTTTTAAGTATTGTTAAGTTGATATTGTCATTTAGTTCCAAAGCCTGGATTTTTGTTTATAGTCAAATTTGTGCCAAGGGGTATTACATGATGATCTTAAGAGAAATGACCCTTTCTGTGCATATTATATACATCCATGTTAGGCGACGTCCCAGTGCTGTGCTTTGGTCATCTGTTCAAATGGTTTTAAGAAATATATTGATATATTTGAGTGAAGAACATCAGAAATCTTATCATTAAAATACGTGGAATTGTTAAAAGCACAAATTATGATACCTTCCCACAGGGTTAATGATATATATGGATATAATGAGAAAATAACAAATTAATGAGCTCCCTCTATGGCTGGAAAGATATTATTTTGCAAAGTACAATAAAGTTAAGGGTGCAAGTTTCAACCCAAGAAACCCAACGGAGGATACTGTGAAGCCAGTAGGTAAATCCAAGCAGAATTCTAAGCCATATCGAAATGACCAGAGAAGTCAGGAAAGAGGGCGCACTAAATAAACAGTCCAAGGAGCATAGCATTGCATACGTGCAGTCCAGCTGCTCGGACAGCTGAGGCGGGAGGAAGGCTGCAGCCCGTGAGGTAGAGACCCACCTGGACAACAAACTGAAGCTACGTCTCAAGAACCAAGCCAACCTACCCCCCAAAATCCCCAATAAACAATCAACCCACCCACAAACCAGTACTCCAGAGAATTTAAAAGTACGGACATCAAACCCGTGCCTTTTGGCTACATTACATATTAGTGGACTAATATTCTAATGGTGACAGAGATTATTATAACAGGTAAACAACAAGGCCTGACTATATACTGTTTACAAGAGATAGACTTTGAGAGTAAAGATGGGGGTAGGGGGTGGTGGCTAGTGAAATGGCTCAGGTGGTTAATAAGTTTACATCTGTTACAAATTGGTAGAGCATCGGCACAGGGGATGGCTGAGTTAACCTCACTCATGCACGCATTCACGGAGATAGACTGTATTGGGCCGTTGTTGCTGAGACTGGGTTTCTCTGTATAGCAGCCCTGGCTGACCTGGAACTTGATTTGTAGACTAGGCTGGCTTCAAAGTTGCAGAAATCTGTCTCCCTAGTGCAGAGATTAAAGATATGTGCCACCGTGCCAAGTTAAGACATGTAGTTTTTTTTTTTGTTTTTTTGTTTTTTTTTGGTTTTTTGAGACAGGGTCTTTTTGTGTAGCCTTGGCTGTCCTGGACTCCCTTTGTAGACCAAGCTGGCCTTGAACTCAGAGGAATCTGCCTGCCTATGCCTTCCCAAGTGCTGGGATTAAAGGCGTGCGTCACCACGCCCGGAAAGACATGTAGCAATTTAAAGAAATCTTACAGCTTAATTGTTGTTCATATCCAGCTCAAATCAGTAACAAGATTTCTAGAAAACGGCCATATATTTATAAAATAAGTAATGTGCTTCTGTATAATTCATCAAATAGAAATAGATGAATTATACATCTGCATCAAAATAGAAATTGTAAAGAAGATAAGAGAACATTTGTGCTAAGTAAAAATGAAAACACAGTATCTTGTGGGGGTATAGCCAAAGCAACATTTAGAGAGACTTGCAGCTTCAATTACTTATGTTAGGAAATAAGAAAGGTCTAAGGTTAGTTCATAGATGCCCAATAGTATGAAATGGGGAAGTGGGGAGCCAAGCGAATACAAAGGAAAAGAAAAAGAAAAAGAAAGAAAGGTAAGAGCAAACGTGTATGAGAGAGACAAGACACATAGTAAAAACAGCAAGGGTGAAGTTAGTTCTTTGGAAAGATCAAATTTGTTTCCAGGGCATACGCCTTTAATCCCAGCACTCAGGAAGCAGAGACAGGCAGATCTCTGAGTTTGAGGCGAGCCTGGTATAGAGTTCCAGGATAAATAAGGCTACACAGAGAAACTCTGTCTCGAACAAAAACAACAACCACAAAAAAAAAAGTATACGAAATTAAAACATTTAGCTATGTTGATAAAATCACGTAGGTATGACAAAAAAAGTGGGAGTGTGTGTCTAAGAATGAGGTTTGTAAGAGAAAATAAGAATGAAAAATTAAAAGTACGCAAAATAAAATTTAATAAAGAAAAATAAAATTTAGGCCAACCTCAACATTAAGAACCTATTTTGCCTATGACGGGCGCGCAAAGGTCTGGCTGGAACCCTGGGACCAGGGGGCGAGACTCAGCTGCACTGCGGTCAGGGCGTGAGCCTGTGGCTTGCAGGGCTTGTGAGCAGAGAGCAGGTGTGGTGGGGAAGGGTGGTTGTACCTGTGGGTAGAGAAGGGGAAGGGGGTTTTGCTAGGGGAAGTACTGGGAAATAAGCTGTTTTCTCTGGTTGAACTGGTTTTGGAACTGCAGGGGAAGGAGCAGACACACAGCTGCCACATGTCTAGGGCGCGGGGGGGGGGGGGGTCAACTGCTTTTTTTTTTCAGCCTCTGGAAATTGTACAAACAGCTGACTTCTGACATCTTTGAGCCCAGTGTTGGACCTTAGTTTTAGTGAAGGGGATTTTCCTTTTGTGGTTATAGTACCTACAGATATATGACATAGCTAGTACACTGTGTTCACTCATGCCAAAGAGTTGGTGACTTAGCTGCAGTGAAATTCTTGAAAAATTCTTTGTCGAAACTGATTAAAAAAAGAAAAAGACAATACTGAGAGGATTTGCCATTATTAAGTGTTTGCTTGTGAGACCTGGCCCTTCCCCTGACAATCTTTTAGCCACGAGTTCATGGAGCACACTTTAAGAATTGCCATTTTAGATCCCGCATCGGAGGTGCACGCCTGTGATCCCAGCACTCTGGGAGGCAGAGGCAGGCGGATCTCTGTGAGTTTGAGGCCAGCCTGGTCTACAAAGTGAGTCTAGGGCAGCCAAGGCTACACAGAGAAACTCTGTCTTGAAAATCAAAACAAGAATAGCCACTTTTGGTGTAGTTTGTGCACTTTGGTCCTCAGCAAATGTGATATTCAGTATAGATGTTCATATGTATGACTAGAACATTTTCCCTTTAGAAGGTTTCTAAGTGTGAAAAACATTTTTGACCATATTTCTTTCATACAACTGGCATTTTTAGTGGGGTGGTGGCAGCGATGTATGACTTTACGTGGAAAGCAGAGGCAGGCAGAACTCTGTGAGTTTGAGGCCAGCCTGGTCTATAGAGTGAATTCCAGGACAGCCAGGGTTGCACAGAAAAACCCAGTCTGGGGATGAAGTGGGTAAGGATTGGCATTTTTGACATTGTGATGGAAAAATTTCATAACATTTCTTTTTTAAGTTTTTCAGATTTATTTATGTGTGTGAGTGTTTTGCCCGCATGTATGTATGTATGTGCACAACTCCGTGCCTGGTGCCAACAGAGATCAGAAGAGTGTATTGGATCCCCTAGGATTTGAGTTATGGTGGTTCCGAGCCACCGTGTGGGTACTCAGAACCGAACTTCCATCCTCTGTAAGAGCAGCAGTGTTCTTAATTGTTGAGCCATGTCTTCAGACCCAATTATGTTTCTATTAGACTTACATTTTTTTATTTTGGAAGATTGGAGCACATCTATAGAATTATATTTACAGAACTGTTGTGTGACTTTTCCTAGGAGATGTGAGCACACATTTATTCACTCAGCCGGGGCACCGAGGACACATTGTTAGTGAGTTTATTCAGGCTACTCGGTAGGAGCATGGGTGACTCAAGGGCAGCTTCGTCATCCAAAAGCCATCCCAGCGAGGCCGTGACTCATGGATGACCTGCTGGCAGCTTCCAGCAGCATCCTCTCCCCAGAAACAGTTCACTGCTTATATACCCCTGGGGAGGAGGAGGACTAGGGGACTGGACTTGTAAATCATGTAAGCTCAAGGAGCTTCCTGAACTTTCTAAGTTTTATTCACTTCAGAGTCTTCTAAGCTTCCTCCCCAACACAGCAATGAATATGAAGTGCAAAAGTTAACTAAAAATGGCTCAGCCTGTTTGGAAGCACAATGACAAAGTGTGGGTATAAAGGGGAGGGGATTCCTAATCTCTGTGTCAGTGGCATTGCTTCTCTAGAGGTATGTCTATACCTCTGTACCCTCCCTCTCTGGTATGTATTTCCTCATGACCCAGAATTGCTCCAACTCTTAACAAGTTTGACCTTTGACCCCTTTCTCTGTTACATACTCCCTGGTTCTGAGACATCATGTGTTCTTACAGAATGTATTGTTCAGTGTTTTGTTTTGTTTTTTTAAATTACTACAACAATTGCTTGAGAAAGCTAACTGTAATGGTTCGTTTTTATTGTGAGCTTGATTAGCTTGGTAAATATCTAGGCCGTGAATGATGCACACCTTTGGTGTGAATGTGAGGCTGTTTCCGGGGAGAGTTAACCAAGGAGGGAGATCAGCCAGGAAAGGGGCAGCACCAGCTGATAGGCTTGGGATGAAGCAAATGGAGAGAGGAGAAAGCCAGCTGTGTGCTGTCACCTCTTTGTCTCCTCATAGGTGCCTTGGACCAAGACGCTCCTGCCTCCCCCATTCCTTCCACGAGAGCATGCATTCCTCTGAACTCTGAGCCAGAACCAACCCTTCCTCCCTGAAGTTGCTTTTTTCCCCCATATTTTTATTAAATATTTTTTACATATCCATTTATGTTATTACACATATATACAATGAACTACCTACAGCAAGAAGAACCACGAAACAATCAGGAACTATATAAACGTTACATTCTTAGTGTTTCGCCTGAAGTTGCTTTTATCAGATACTTTGTCCTAGCCAAAACCAAAACCAACCAACCAAAAAAAAAAAAAACCTAATATATCAGCTTACACAGGAAGAGGATTTTCTCTGGCTCAGTGTTAAAGATCCTTCTTAGTTGGCTGTGTTGCTTTGAGACCTTGTAGCTCGTCCTAGAAATGGTGTGTGGCAGAGGACAAGTGCTTACCTCAGATCGTGAGAAGGACAAGAGTCTTACAGCCCTGTGTTAAGGTTTTCACCACTTCCCAGGACTGCCACCCGCCACCCATGGCTAAGTCTAGTTCCTCTGACTTGTGACATAGACTTTGCTAGACTTGGCTCAGCCTCACTGATTCCTTTTCTGGAGCTTAGACGACTTCGGAAGTGAGCAGAACTCACAAAGCTCAGGAAGCTCCTTGAGCTTACACGATTTACAAGTCCCCTCCTCCTCTCCCTCCTCCCCTTCCTCCCTCCTCCCCTTCCTCCCTCCTCCCCCTCCTCCCCTTCCTCCCCCTCCTCCCCCTCCTCCCCCTCCTCCCCCTCCTCCCCTTCCTCCCCCTCCTCTCCCTCCTCCCCTTGCTCCCCCTCCTTCCCCTCCTCCCCTTCCTCCCCCTTCTCCTCCCCGGGACCTAAGTGTACTGGACAACGGCACAAGACCAGTGTGTGGATTTACTGTGTTATCCAGCAGCCATCCCATGCTCACACTGTAGCAAGTAGCTTGGCTCCAAGAAGCTGCTTAAAACAGAAGCTTAAGAAATTAGCCATTTGGCTCATAACTGTACGTTGGTGGTTTGGGCCTTGGTGAACCAGGCAGTTAGTTATACTTGTCTGGATCAGTCTTGGCTGACAATCTCAGCAGACGCTCACTCATGTTTTTGAGCACACAGCCCCTCATTCGCAGGCAAACTAACACAGTTTGGTTCATATGTGGTTAAATTTGGGTACAAGAAGCAGCAAGAGTAGAATACCAGAGATCTCTTGAGATACAGGCTTGTCACTGACAAACTTTTCCTACTTTTCCCTTAGGCAGTGCTTTCTAATTTCCAGTTTTCTATGTACATGGAAATTACTCCGAGCTAAGATTTTTAGGCCTAACAATTAATATTTTTATTAGGTAATAAAATCTATCATTTTGAATACTAAAAATTAATAAAAATGAGTGCTTATCTCATCCTGCATCCAATTAATTTTATATCCAATTTTATATTTTTATAATATTATAAATTATGATATTTGTAAGGAAGATTATTCATGCCTTTTTGCAGTCACCCCTTGTTGTCACCCTGAGACTCCTAATCTGCTTTCAGTGTTGATAAATATGTCTTTTCTGGACATAAGCATAAATAGAGTCACACAGCTAGGCGGAATTATGTGTCATCTTACTGTAAGCATTCTTAATTTGGGTCTGTCCCTACCCCGAGTGCCCACAGAGGAGCATCATGAATACTCAATAGGCACTTGACTGTACATGCAAAGGCACATGTATTGCTGTATTTTCCCAGAAGTGTGAACCATGGCTTTCCTGAGAGACCCTGAAAACTCTCAAAGTTAACATCCTACTGAGAACTTCAGAATAGTTCAGGTCTCACTGTTTCTTAATTTAACAGTCTTTATGTTTGTATTTGTGACTGTATCATTTTAACAAATAAAACATAAATAAACAGGTATAAATGTGGATACGATCTAAAAATCCAGAAAGGAGACCAAGAAAAGATGATGAGGAAGGATAGAGGGTGGAGCATAGGACACAGGGCAGGAAAGAGGGAAGAGCCTGGGGGGCGGGGCTGCATGGGGGGAGGGAGGGGGAGGGAGGGGGAGGGAGGGGGAGGGAGGGAGGGGGAGGGAGGGGGAGGGAGGGGGAGGGAGGGAGAGGGAGGGGGAGGGAGGGAGAGGGAGGGAGAGGGAGGGGGAGGGAGGGAGAGGGAGGGGGAGGGAGGGGGAGGGGGAAAGAACAATGAAGGAGATGGAGGAAGGGGGCTCTGGAAAACACTTTATTTAAAAATGGCATCGTGTCCATTAGCACATTATTAGCTCATTTAAACATGATAAACTGATTACAAATAAGATAACTGTTTTTAAAAAAAACAGTGGCAGCTTACCAATTGGAGGACTTGCTTCACTTTGGAGTGCCTCCCAACAGGGAGTACTCATCTGCAAAACTCACAGAGCACAGGCTCTTCAAGAGGCTCCTCACACAGTAGGGACTGCTCCTTAAGAGGCTCCTCACACAGTAGGGACTGAGGCATTCACCGGCTGAATGCTTTTGAAATTACTGTCTGTAGTCGGTCAGTAATTTACTTAAAACTTGAGACTTGTTAATGATCTACTGTTTTTTTATTATTTGTATTGAAATAGTCTGTCATATCGTCCAAGGTGTCCTTAACTTGCCTGTGCAGCCAGGGACAGCCTGGGGCTTCTGATCCTCCTGCCTCTGCCTCCTGAGCCTCAAGGTTTCTGCATTTTTTTTTTCTCCCTGTGTGAATGTTTAGCAGTACTGGGTAAAGCCATCAGGAGTCACTACAAATTGTACATTGTTTTCTCCACAATCTGTAGCTAGTTTTTTTGTTTGTTTGTTTGTTTTTGTTTTTGTTTTTAAATCTTAGCCTGGCTGATTTCAGAAGTTGAAGAAACTTTCTGAGTGAGAAACACACCGAGGCAAGATTCCTGAGGACTCTGTGTAATGATGAACATGAGCCTGTAGTACAGTGGGCTCTGCACAGCAGCATGGGTCTCCCCCATCAGATGGGCTTGGTTGGGCCACTTATGATACAGTAAAAGTAAACACTCCTCCCACTGAACACAGATTTAAAACAGGGCAGAACGCTCTTGAGCATCCACTGGAGAATTCTCAAAAGAAAGTTCACAGTAACAGATTGACGCTAATAAGTCCAAAACCTAAACGCTATACCTTGTCCGTGAACCTCCACCCTGACCTACAGCATCCTCAGGTCCAAGGCAGTGTGCAGCAAGGAAGCCTAAATCCCAGGGCTGGGTACTGAACTCCGAGAGAACCACCCCGATGCTGTCTTGAGGTGGGGTGGGATAAAGAGATATTTATAAGATTCAGAAACCCTGCACTTTCTGTGCTCCTACAGGCAGATCCCAAAAGAAGCCAAAACAAAACAAAACACCCAAAATTTGCCTTTTTTTTTTTTAATCCCAAGAGAACAGGGCAAACTTACATGACTATATTTTTTTGCTTTTGGGGGTGGTGGTTTGAGACAGGTTCTCTCTGTGTAAAAACACTAGGTACCTGGACTCACTTTGTAGCCCAGGCTGGCTTAGAACTCACAAAGATCCACCCTCCTCCGCCTTCCAAGTAGTGGGATTAAAGGCCTGTGCTACCATGCCCAGCAGCTATTTTTTGCCTATGTATGCTGCCGCTTGGCCCTCATGCGAACACAGTTGCTTCACAGGAGTATGTAACCAAACAGGAGAACGAAATACCCAGTGTGATGCATACACAAACAGAACTGGAACCTACAGAAACCAAAAGGAGCAAAAAGGAATGTTAGAAGCAATTTTAAATCAACAACTGAACAGCTTAGCTGAAAGGAACACATTTCTAGGAAGACGTGAATCACCAGAGCAGCTCCAGGAGGAGGTCTGAGGAGACACCCAGAGAGTAAAGCAGCTGAGCTAATAACACATCTCCCTACAACGAAAACACTACCCTAAGTGGCTTCACTGGAGAACTATCAAATATATACAAATAATGAATATCAATAACTCACAGAATTGGAAAATGAAAACTGAAAGTGAGTCATAGACTAAATGTAAACCCATACTAAAATTCTGAGGAAAAAAAATTTCATGATCTTGGCCGAGGCCATGATTTCTTAGCTATCATATCAAAAAGCACATCCACATGGCAAAAGGCTAAATTGGACTTGTTAAAACTTTTGCACTTTAAAAACAGCATTAGGCTGGGGACATAGAGCTTGCCCAGCATGTTTGATCCCACTGAGTTTAACCGCAACTATCACAAAAGAAATGACAAGAGAAGAGCCGTCTTTAAATAAGTGTAGAAGGTAAATCACAGCTCATGAGAACATATTTGGGAACCATGTATCTATCTGCTAGAGACCTGTATCTGGTAGTTAAAAGCTCACAAAACTCATCAAGAGGAAAAAAGCAAACAAATGTTAAGACGGGCAAACCTTTGGTGGTCTGTGAACAGCTCCTAGTTAAATGCATGAAGGCTGTTCGGCATCTGAGCTGACACAGTGGCCCAGTTGTAGGGAAATGCTAGCTGTCACCATGTGGCGACAATGAGGAGCGGTGCATTCATAGACTGAAATAGTCTCTGCAGTAAACAGCTGGCAATGCCACAGCATGGAGGGGCCACAGACACCTGAAGATGCTCAGTAGACAAAACCGCTTATGTGTGAGGTCCAGAGTATGCATGGCAGCTGCCTCAAACCCTAGTGCTTGGCTTGTGGAGATTCTCCCAGGGGCAAGCTGGCTATTGGAAAGTTCTTCAGCGAAAAATTCTGCCTCAGTAAGAGCAAGAAAAGCAGATGCCCAGTGCCAAACTTTGGCCTACATACACACGCACGCACGCACGCACGCACGTACGCACGCACGCACACAGAACAAAACAAAGCCATGAAGCTACATGAAAGAAGTCCCAGTGCAAAAGACTCCTCCATATGACTCTGCTCACATCAGTGTCCAGGAAAGGCAGATCTGTATAAACCCTGAAAGCAGATAACAGGCCCCTGTTTATTTTAGGGTGTTGAGATGGAACCCAGAGCCTAATGCATGTAAACAGAATACTGTACTACTGCCTGTACTTGGCCTTAGGATCCTATAAAAAGTCTCAGCCTGCTTTTGCTGCCAGACCTCACACCCTGAGTTCAATCCCCAGATCTCAGGTGGTCAAAAGGAGAGAAGCAACGCCTGCAAGTTGACCTTTGACTTACACATGCACACCGTGGCACACCGACACATATACACACTAAATTAATGAACTAAAAAGACATCTCTACCAGGTTAAGAGTTGGCCCCAGAAAATGCTATGGGTAAGTCAGTTTGAGCTTAATTTTCCGTTCTGCATCTGGTGTGTGACATTATAAATAACTGTATCTTAATTACCTGCTATATTTGGACACATAGTAATTCATAGTCTCCCTAATCTAGTCTCTAGCTTGAAATCCCAGCTCAGATCGTCTTTCTGATGTGTTTGGGGGACAGGGTAGGGGTGGGGGTGTTTAGACTCAGAGATCTAAGCTTTGTTTTAGTAATGCATATGATGGGACCATGTGTGGTTTAAGGAGGGTTAGATCCTTAGCTTACCTTGGGTGAATCATTTAATGTGGATCATTCTCCTTTGATAAACTAGGAATTGGAATGTTTCTCCTCTCCGGCCCCTTTGAGTGTCAGGTGAGATAATAAACATCTTTTTCCCCTTTGTGAATACTTACCAGGCTAGAAGATACTATAGGTATCTGTAGCATAATAGCTGAGATGAAACAGAACCTATTTATACATCACACTCTCACTCGGTAGTGAATAATTCAAACCTTAACAGGCTCACGGCATCTCGTATTCCCAGTGCTCCCTGGCTACCCTCTGTGGCCAGCTGGAAATATGGTTCCTTCTAAATTTCAAGCCTTTCGGAATCTCTTCATCTCGTGTAGAAAAGGAGCAAGGGAGAGTTGCGTCCTACGGATTGCAAGGAAGTCAAGTGGTTTGCGCAACATTCACGTTGGAAAAATTAGTAATTGGATGTTTTTAGGTTAGTTCTTAAAGAGTCCGTGAATGACACCAGGATGGTTTCAGTCGCTCTGAGAACTGCGAGATGTGCCCTGCCCTACATCCTGTCCGGAGATGGCCTAGTTACGGGCAAGCTGTGCAACCTGCCACTTGTCTGAGCACTTCCTTTTGCCAGGCGTCTTTCCTTATGGCCCATGTCACTTAGCTATCACGTGGCCAAACCTGGGTCCTCCTGTTGCTAGGGCCCATGCTTGTGGCCACTTGAGAGCAGAGAAAGGTGCTGAGGCACAACCCACTGAACTGGTGTTTGCTTTCTGAAGCTTAGTAGGTAAGGAGCAGTATTACGGCTTTTAAGGTTGCGTACTCAGGATTTGAGCTTGCTCTTTGGGCCTGGGAGGTGCTAGCAGTTGTCACCTGAAAGCCATGTGGGACTCCATGGAATGGAGACTTAATTCTGAGAAGTAAGGTTCTTTTGTGTGTCACCTAACATTCTTTGAAATCCTCAAAAAAATGAATTTCCTTTCTGTTTTCCGAGTGTTCCCTTTGCAAGCGTTTCCTAGCATTCACATCTCTGAGTCAGGCCTTACACGGCAGAGAGCTATTGTGTCATAATTCAATGCATCATGTATTAGTATACAGAAATAGAGTATATCTTCTCCATCGATTCACATAGAAGGTTCGCTGGTGATCCACGGCCGCAGCCAGTGTGTGAAAGCTGGTGCCCTCCCTCTGCCATCTGACAGAACCACCATAGGCTAGATGTTAAGCTGCGTTCCTGCTTCTTAGACACCTTTGAATTACCCTGAACACCTCGCTGTAGTAAGTGGGAAATAAACTTGGGCAGTGTTGGTTAGCTACTGTGATATCCATAACAGGTTCTTTAGAAACCTCAAGAAAATAACAGACTCCGAGCATGCCTCGAGCTGTTCTTTGAGAAACTATGGCAACAAGCCTTTTAATTAAAGCTGAAGTAGTGTGTGTAGCTTAGAGAAACACGGAGAGACTGCCAACTGATAGGGTGAGTACATGAAAATAATCCAGAAATGAAAAAAAAAAGTTCATTTTTAGATAGATTTGATCCTTCTTTGTTATCTCTATTTTTAAAAGAAGCATTAAACTGTTTGGTGGATATTGCCATTTGGCTTTGGGATGTGTTATATAGGCCTTTAATTAGCATTTTTAAAGGTCAATATTAAAATGTACATGTTAACTGATAATGCTAAGGGTTAACCCAGAGCTACTCTCAGTCGCAGAAGGCAGCCAGAGTGGGAGGATGCTCAAAAGGATGATGGTGCATATATGTATTAATTCCATCTGTCCATCTGTCTGTCTAACATCAACTGGTCTGCCACACTGGTACTGATGAGTGATACATTAGTAAACTAGTCCCCTCTTGAGCTACAACCAGCATGGTAGAATTTGTTTTTAAAGCAACTTAATATATTATTGTACAAATAGCAATTTATTGTGTTAAGCTTCTGTCTTAGGGTTTCTGTTTGCTTCGATAAAACACCATGACAAAAAGCAAGTTGGGGAGGAAAGAGTTTATTTGGCTTTCACTTCCAGATTTTGTTCATTATTGAAGGAAGTCAGGACAGGAACTCAAATAGGGCAGGAACCTTGAGGCAGGCGCTGATGCAGAGGCCATCGAGGGGTGCTGCTTCTTCCCATGCCTTGCTCAGCCTGCTTTCTTATAGAACCCCGGACCACCACCAGCCCAGGGCTGGCAACAGCTACGATGGACTGGGCCCTCCCCCATTGATCACTAACTGAGAAAATGCCTGACAGCTGGTTCTCATGGAGGCACTTCCTCAGCTGAGTCTCCTTCCTCTCTGATGACTCTAGCTTGTGTCAAGTTGACACACAAAACCAGCCAGCACAACTGACCCCTTGTCAACTTGACACACAAACACATCACTATTAACTCACAACCCTTCCTTTCTTATTCATCCCCAAGATCTCACATTAAACACATGAATAGCTTTAAGAGGTCCACAGTCTTTACAAATTCAAGCACATTGAAATTTCAGTTCCTTTAAAATAGCCAATTTCTTTTAAAATCCAAAGTCTTTTAAAATTCAAAGCCTCTCAATTGTGGGTTCCAGTAAAGTTAAAAATAAACCAAATACTTTTTAAAAATTTACTTCAAGAGGAAAAATTCAGGGCACAGTCACAATCAAATCAAATCAGAACCAAATTCCAACCGTCCAGTGTCTGGGACCCACTCACTATCTTCTGGGATCCTCCGAAGGGTTGGGTCACTTTTCCAGCTCTCGACTCCATAGCACACAGCTTGTTTTCTAGGCTCCACTTTGCCACCGCCACCACTGTTCTTGGTGGTCATGTCATGGTACTGGCAGACTTCGGGGGCCCCCTTCTGACCAATGGCCTCTCATTGGCTCTCTTCCTGGTGCAAAACCTCAAAGTCTTTGCATGGCACCTTTGCTCCTGGGCCTTCAACGGCCACTTAGGCTGCACCTTTATGAATGGCCTCTCCTGGCCTCTCCCAGTGCCAAGCGTCAGCTGCTCTCCATGGCCCCTTCATGCCTTAAAAACCAGTACTCCCTGAGTGACCCTTACACATTACCAATCTGAGGTACAGCCATGGGCCCCTCTAGAACACCACTTCTCTGTGCTCTCAGGAAACACTTCCCAGAGGATGTCACCTCAGTGATGCTGGTCTCCTTAGTCACCGCTAAATTCTCCACTCCAGCAGGCCAACATTGAGTATCCCAGCAAAGCAAAGGCATCACTTTAGTAGCTCTGGTGTCTTGTTAATCACAGCTGCTTCTTCAGCCCCAGCTAACCAGAACCACAGAATCTTAATTCAGATAACAGGTAGCCCTGATAGAGTCTTTGGTCTTCCCTCTGAAGCCCCACAAGCCAGGCCTCCATCCTCTGCACTGCTCTCGACATTATTATCTCCCAAGCGCCTACAGAATATCCCACTGAGCTCTCAACACTCAATGGCTCTTCTAGCCCAGAGTTCCAAAGTTCATCTACAACACTCCCCAGGACATGGGTCTTACTAATACCCCACTGTGCTGGTACCATCTTGTCTTAGTTAGGGTTCTATGAAACACCATGACCAAAAAGCAAGTTGGGGAGAAAGGTTATTTGGTTTACACTTTCATAATGCGGTTCATTACTGAAGGAACTCAAGACAGGAACTTAAACAGGACAGGACGCAGGAGCAGATGCAGAGGTCAGCGAGGGGTGCTGCTTACTGGCTTGCTTCCTATGGCTTGCTCAACCTGCTTTCTTATAGAACCCAGGAGGACCAGCCCAGGGCTGGCAGCAACTACAATGGGCGTGGCCCTCCCCCATTGATCACTAATTGAGAAAATGCCTTATAGCTGGATCTCACGGAGGCATTTCCTTAGCTGAGTCTCCTTTCCTCTCTGATGACTCTTGTGTTGACACAAAACCAGCCAGTACAGCTTCCCAAATTAAAAAATAAAAGAAAAATGGAACAAGAGACTGTGTGTGTGTGTGCACGTGCGCGTGGGTGTACGTGTGTGTGTGTGTGTGTGTGTGTGTGTGTGTGTATGTTTTGTGTTTGCCACTCCAGTCATGGGCAGATTTTATTGTCCTTTTTGTGTGTGTAGAAGAATTTGAGTTTATGTCTACTGTTTTAGCATCCCATCTGATTTGTGCTTCTGTTCAATCTTCAGAAAAGCCACCGTTAGAAGTATAAATGCATAGTCACCTGGTAAGGGCAACACAGAGAAAGTCAAGTGTCTATTAATTAAATACAAGGTAACACCTGTTGAAGTACAGGCCTTTAATCCCAGCACTTGGGAGGTAGGGGCAGAGGGTCAGGGTCAGGGTCAGGGTCAGGGCCAGGGCCAGGACCAGGGCCAGGGGCAGAGGTAGGCAATTCTATGTGGCCAGGACAGCCTGGTCTATAGAGTGAGTTTCAGGATAGCCAGGACTACACAGAGAAACCTTGTCTTGAAAACCAAAAACAACAACAAAAAAGAAAAGGAAACAAAGAGATAGATACAAATGATAAAAGTAAACCTCCTAAGCTGGAGACCCATGGGTAGACTCTAGGATACCCTGTTGCTCTGTCTTCTTGCATTCCCTGCAGAGCCTGCTGTTCCCTCTTTACTGTATAGGTGCTCACTGTGGATGACCAGGTCGGCTCTCCTTACCTAAATGCCTTCTTCTCATAGGGGATGAGGGCATCAGTGTCTGTGCCAGCACAGCCCTGATGTGCGTGCACTGTGACCTCGAGCAGGATTCAGCTGTCCATCCTCCCTGGTCCCTTTTCATGCCACTCCCCAGACCGGAATTCCTCCAGTTCACTTTTTAAAAAAATTGTGACAAATTTCTCATATTTCCGAATGACAGTGAAACATACTTTCTTTTCCACCTTTTATCTCTCAGTCCTCCATTATCCTTACGGACATTTCTGTCTTCTGGCACTGGGGGTAGGGACGCAGATACACGTCACTCTTGTCAAAGCAGGTACTTGATAATTTTGTCATCTTTCCATAACCATGTGTGGCACATGGCATGGAAGGGATGCTTGACTACTGTTGGACGTTTGATGCTGGACAAACACGTGCTGAGTGCGTAAGTGGGTGAGATAGCCGAATCACCGGGAATCACATTTGAGGAAACACAAAGCAGTTGACATGTGGCTCCGCTGTGTGCTGTCCTCTCTCTTGATCTTCTGTCACTCGCTCCCCCGTTGGGAGTGCGTTGCTCTCACACCTGCCGCTCTGCTTCACGGAACACCTCCCTCAGCCCTTACCTAGGCTTTCCTCAACCCTAAGTGCTTCTGAGTTCCTAAAATACTGTGCCTTCCTTCTCCCAAGTTCTACCCTTCAACTCCAGATTCAAAATGCCATTTCCAAACACAACAGTGCTATCCTGTCTACTGGTTAGCCCTTGGTGTCAGTGGATCCGAATCTGCAAAGCCCACCAAAAAAGCGTGGGTCTGCGGGAGCACATGTGGACTTTCTCCCTTGTCATTGATACGTAAACAGTTCCGCACAGCTGTGCATACAGCATTCACGTTGTATACTGTTAAGTGTTGTGAGGGATGACTCAGAGTATATGGGAGTGGGTGTGCATGCGTGCATTCCTGCGTGCGTGCGTGCGTGCGTGTGTGTGTGTGTGTGTGTGTGTGTGTGTGTGTGTGTGTGTACTTGGACACTCAGGCTTTTGGTACCCAAGTGGTACTACTGAGGAATGAACACTCCAAACTAATCCGGGGCAGGTTGCAAATCCATAACAGGGAAACATAAGAAGGACTTGAAATTCGAATTCCACAATAAAAAGAGCTGCTTTGGTTTTTAGTTTTTGACCCTGATGTTTTTCTTCCATGTAGTATGTTAATGCCATCTTAAATCAGTTTTTATACCAAGATTTCAGGTTATGTCATTTAGTCTTGACAAAGGAATAAATTAGAGACCTGCGTGTCTGTAGCCAGCTTTTAGCAGCATTGCTTCGTGTTCAGCAATTCATATTATTTGAGTATTTGATTGCTTCATTATAGCTTACATAATTGAGTGAGTATTGGGAAAATGACTACTAATGCCGGTGATGCTAAAAATAGGTGTGATACAGCAGTTCATCTGAGAGAAAGACATTAAAAACATTGGGTGAACAAATAGAAGTGAAGTTAAGCTCGCATGGAACCCGTTTTATTAGGGATGAGAAAAAGTCAGAAGCAAGGGACATGCAAGGCACTCTGAAACTTTTACCCCCAAACTGTGTGTGCTAGGAGAGACATATATATAAGTTTCTGTGCCCTGAAACCAGGGTTCCAGTGAGATTTTTGTTTTGATTCTGGTTGTTGGTATTTGTAAGGAAACTTTTGTTTTGTTTTTTTTTGAGACAAGGTTTCTCTGGGTAGCCTTGACTGTCCAGGACTTGCTTTGTAGGCCTTGAACTCTGTTGTTTTTACTTATCAGTAGGGCCTAATAATTGTTTATTATCTGGCCTATACCTTTAATATTACCTGTATTATCAGTATGCCTGGCTAGCAATCAATCAAGACAGACACTTCTTATATTTTAAAATAGCCTTAGTTAACCTGGGGCAGGGCAGATATCAATCCTCTAAACTACCTCCCGTAGAATGCCATCTGTTTCTAATATTGTCTGTAAAGCTACCTCCCATCTATAATCCCAAATACTTGGTAATGTTCTTCATCTGGGCCGAATCTCCATCCACATCTGCCACGTGTTTCTCTTCCATCTAACCCATTGTGGCCTTCCTTCTCCTCTCTTCTTGGGGACCCTCGAATCTTTTCCTTCTTCCTCCTAGGATCCTCTCTGTCTCTCTCCCTCCCCTTCCCAGAATTCTGTCTGTCTCTAAGCCTGAGGAACCTTAGCCACACCTATCTCCTTTGCCCTGCTCAGGTGGAATGGCCTTTTATTGGCTAGCATCCAAATACACCAGGCCATCCCCCAACAGAATTCACAGCAATCTGCCTGCCTTTGTCTCCCCAGTGCTGGGATTACAGGCATGCGACACCACGCCCAGCTAAAGGAACTTTTTTTGTTTTTTGTTTTTGTTTGTTTGTTTGTTAAATAAAGAACATGTGCCTGGTTTACATGAAGGTGCTGCCCTGGTGTCTCTGTTTGGAGTCTTCCAGCAGTTGGCTGGGAGCTGACAACACTGGTGCAAGTTTGATTCCAGGTCAAGGGCCTTGATAAACTAGGGGCCGCCTGGACACTGGGAGGGGCTCCATGGCCTGTAAACTGAGGCAGCTGCTCTGCAAAGCACCTTCACCTGTAGGATTGTAAGCGAACCGTAGCATCAAGGCTCACACCCTCCACCGTGGGCAACTACTGTCGTAGGAACGCTGGTGGCCGGTACTGACTGCTGGTGCCTTCCCAGCCAGAGATGGTGGTCCAGGCTCACTCTGGGCCCTTGTTACCAAGGCTTGCCTGGCAAACCCGATTGACACAAGGTCTGTGTGTCAGACCTGCCTATGGAATAGGGTCAAATGAAATAGTCTTTGGAGCACGTCCCCACCCCTGTTGCTTTCAGTGATGTGTGGTAAGCTTGTGTTTCCTCCTGAGAGTTTTCCATACTTGTTTTGAAGGACTAAAGGGTCAATTTGTTTTGCTAATGTTTTATGTTGTTTTCTCTTGGCTCTGATTGGCTCTTACCGCAATCTTTTAATCTTCCAACTTAATGTTCGTGGTATTTGTACATAAGGTTTTATTAAATGGAATTGTGGAGTGGAAGGTGAGATTGGGAACACTTCACTGTGTGCTGCTGTCTTTTCCCTCCAGGAATTAAAAGTGTCTCTGGTAGCATTTTCTATCACTGATTACGTTGAAATATTTTTTTAAAAGACAAAATATGTTTTGTTGATCAAATGAACATGAAAGCACATTGGGGACTCTTTTCCATTCTTTAGTCCCCACTTTAGAAGGAGAAACCGCCTGTGAATCATTTTTCTTCCTTTCTTATAAATCCTGCCCTGTATTTCTCCATATGTGTGGAAACAAAAATATCCGACTTTTCTCACTTTTTACATGGCTAGCAAAACACTGTGCATCTAGTCTTAATCACTTGGGCAGCGTTCTATAGCGCGCATTCTGCTTATACTTGATGGTGTTTTATGGGTGCATGAGCTAAGTACTATTAACACACTTAAGACGTCCTCATTTTTATTATCACAAACAATGCAGTGATGTGAAATCTTAGCCACTTTACAAATGTGCAAATACCATGTCTGAGGTAAGCTCCCAGAGACAGAACCATAAGATCCAGGGCTTATGTTTTTTTCACTTGAGTAAATGTTGTCATGTGACCCTCCGTAATGGGGTGTTTTTAATATTGAAGCCGTCGTTCTTTCTCTTCTGTTAGGATGTTCTTTAGCTTGGCTATTGTTGTCTGTCTATTTGTTTCTGATATCAACATTTCAATTGTGCTTCTAATGCAAAGGGGAAAAGTCACTGTTTTTACTGAATGTGTTAAGTGTGAGTTGTGTTAAAGGAGAATTGAATATTTATTGCTTTAGTTATCTTGTCAGATTATGGAAATGCTGTTCTTTGTTCAGCTTGTCTTTTGTGGAAGCCTTTTCCTGTGGTCCTAACATGTCTTGTAATGATTATTTCTAGTACCTTCTTGATGAGTAAAAATGAGTGTGTTACATCTTTTGTGTGCACATGTCAATTTTGTTCCTCTAACCCTCCAGTCTTCCATCTTATTTTCTATACTATTTGTGGCAGTTTTTATTGTGGTCTCCTGGTCTGCCAGGACCACATAAAAGAGTAGGTGTGCAGTCCCTCTTGCTGAATTTACTAGGAATGTCTCTGCTGCTTCTGTAAAACAGAAGGTCCTTTTGAATTGTTATAAGAGATCTTTCTTACGTTGTATATTTTTGGTAGGCTGCTGATTATATTTGCTGATATATACCACATAGACACAATCACAGAGAGACAGACAGACAGACAGGCAGACAGACAGACAGACAGACAGACAGACACACACACACACACACACACACACACACACAGAGAGAGAGAGAGAGAGAGAGAGAGAGAGAGAGAGAGACAGAGAGAGAGACAGAGAGAGACAGAGAGAGACAGAGAGACAGACAGAGACAGAGAGACAGATAGAGACAGACAGAGACAGAGACAGACAGAGAGAGAGACAAAGAGAAACAGAGACAGAGACTCTTGTTTGATTTTGTTTTGCTAAGAAAGTTTTGTTATGAACCCTTGGCCAGTCTAGTGATTGCTTTGTAGGCTAGGCTAGCAGTAGACTTGCAGCATCCTGCCTTACTCTCCTCAGTGCCAGGAAGACAGGTACCTCTCACCACATTTGCTATATCTGCTGATATTTTAAGTAGATCTTTGCATCATTATCTGCGTGTGACACTATATGAAATTTTCTCTTTGGGGAGGATCATTGAGGTTCTTTTGCAATGCATTTTCTCCATGAAAGTATGTTTCACTTGCTTATTGTTTTTTTTTTTAATTTCTTTTATTTTATATACATTGGTGTTTTGCTTGCATGTACGTTGAGTTACAGACAGTTGTGAGCTGCCATGTGGTTGCTGGGAATTAAACCCAGGCCCTCTGGAAGAGGAGCCAGTGCTCATAACCACTGAGCCATCTCTCCAGCCCATCACTTGCTTATTGTTTAGGCTGTCTGGTGCAGTGTTTGTTTGGTTCTGTTTTTAAGGGTTTCATAACATTCCTTTATGACCTCTGGCTAGTGTATTTTTTGGCAGGTAATGGGGGAATCCATTTTTTAAGATGACAAACACATGAAGTGCCCCTCTGGTCCGGACAGCAGGGCTGATTGAAAGTGGCCTTTGTGGCTGTAGGTGCTGCCCAGAGCAAGCCTTGGCAAGCTGTGTGCCTCTGGTGCCCTTCAACCTGGGATTATTGTCCTTATGTCTCCAACTAACCCCGTCATGCCTGCTCCTCTTTTCCCTCTTTTTCTGATGCCTGTCTCTGCTGAGGTTGCCTACTAACAACGTGGTACCTGTAATTCTAGCTCCAAGGGCTTTAGTGTAAGATTCTGGCCTCTCTGGGCACCCACACACAATGGCGTTCACCCGCACCCTATATACAGGCGGCATTTATTAACACACATGCAAGACAAAAATAAAATTAATGTAAGTAAATCTTTCTTTTAAATGCGGTGTTTTATTTTCTTAGCAGAGCCATGGTTACAGTCCTGAAAGAATCTTGGGTCTCAGTTCTTTGTGTGTTGTTCCCTCTCCGTCTTGCCTTTTGGGCTCTCCAAGTGAGGTGAAGTATATAGCAAGCACTCCAGTGCAGGACTTAGGGCCTCAGATAAATAAATCTTCTACTTACAGCCCTTGGGGGAAAGCCCAGTGTCCGTTGCCTAGTTTAGAGCGTGGAGAAAGGTTAGCACCTTGCTGTTCTGATCTCTCCAGCCTCCAGCCTTGTGATGGATTTTTCAGCCCATCTTGAAGCAGCCTCTTCACTTGGTGTGACAGCTCTTTCCTTATCTTTAACCTTTTCAACTCCTGACTGGGTTTCTAAGCAGTGACCTTGGCTTCCCTCACGTGGTGGTGGTGGTTTCCCTTTCTCCCAATAAGACTGTCACCTCTTTGGACTCTCTGTGATGTGCTCTGAGCTGGCTTCCTTCACCTTATCTTTATTGCACCATTTGGTATAGATCTACGACTCTCGACTGATTATTGCAAAGTAGGGATTCCATTTTGTTCCGTCCAGTTCTCAGCAAAGTGCCACAGGATTTAGAGAGAGAGAAACACTTGAATTACTAAATAAATGAAGCCCATGTAAATTGGGGGCAACAGAAACTGGGCGTGGTGGCTCACACCTGCAACTTTAGTACCTGGGAGACTGAGGCAGGAGGATCACCGCAAGTTCCAGGTTAGCAACCTTTCCAACCCCGCAACCAAGTATGGCAGAATAACAAAGATGAATGCACAGCAGCGCATGACTAGACTTTCCAGGGGTCTTAGAGCATCCCACATACCGAGAACAGGGGTAAAAAATCTTGCACTGTGCAAAAAACGGTGGTTTTGTTCAGCTCAGGGTAATCACACTTGCCTTTGATATGAGTTGATTCTGGCAGCACGTGATTTAAATGTGCCGCATCAAAGACACGTCTCAGAATAACTCAGACACACTGTCTCCAAAGCTGTGGAGGTCTGAAATACTCCAGTAGATTCGTAATAACTCAGCTTTTGTACTGGGGAGTTTGTGCCCATCCTTCTTTCCTGCCTCAGGAAATGATGGGAGCAGAATAAAGGGCATCAAAGGGATTCGTAAAGGATGCTAAAATTAGATCCGCCCGCTTGAGGTCAGATGGTCTGAAACCAGTGGATTAAATGAGAGGCTTTAGAGAGGAAAGGCTGTTTCCAGGCTCCTACCTGCGAATTACGAACCCTGGTAGCATCTGTGATTATGTTTTGCTTGACTGTTTCCCTGTCTTGAGTTGTGGAAAAATTTAACTGTTAGTCTGTGTTTGGATGAAAAGGGAAGGATTCGGAATCCCCAAACTACACCTGCTACTGGCATTATTTGAGCCCTTGTGACCCTTACTGTCTGCTCTTACGGCTCCACTAAGGTCACCCACATATAATACATCTTAATTCATGTTTGTATTAGATATCTTATTGCTAGATAGGTATTTTTGATTTTTTTTTATATAGGTCTCTCTATGTAGCCCTGGATCCTCTGGAACTCTGTGTAGATCAGGCTGTCTTTGAACTTCCGGAGATTTGCCAGCCCCTGTCTACCAGGTGCTGGGATTAAAGGTGTATGTCACTGCACCTGGCTCTAAAGAAATATTTTATATTTGTTTCCTTTCTCTTTTTGATAGATTGTTGTGTTTTGTCATGCTGTATTTTATGGGGATAATGTTAAAGATTTGTATACACAGCTATGGTTATTATTAAGACTCAATAGCTAAAATTATTTTTATAAGTTTAACATCACTCACAATCTGAGAAAAATCAATATTGGCAATATAAGCTTGCTGATTTTAAAGCCTTACCCTAGGCATGTTTATCCCTTTCAGTAAGATGACTTGGTTTGGTCAGCTGTGATACAGGAAGGACCATTCTCTCCCTCCTGTGCCCAGCAGTGTGACTACCTTCCTCCCTGTGCCATGAAGCCTATGCAGAGTAGAGTGTGAAATGTGAGTGCAGGATGATCAGAGCTTTAAAGAAACATAGAAATTATGTCAGCAAGATAGCATTCTCTCAATTTCATAGGAGCTGGTTGTGTGTGTATGTTCATGCATATACGTTACATTCTCTTGGTTTCTCAGCCCTATGACAAAACACCTGGACAAACAATTTAAGGGAGAGGGGCGAGTTCTAAAGCATCAAGCCAAGGCTGGCTGGCTTCCTAATGGTTAGGAAGCAGAGTAGGGGGAAGAGACAAAACCTTTCATAGACACAGTCCTTCCAACCTCCCGTACATGCCAGATCAAGGGCGACCAATCACTCAATACCTGAGACTTCTGGGGGACACTTTACATTCAAACTATAATTAATTTGAGCATAAAAATCTAAATACTGGGCTGGAGAGATGGCTCAGCTGTTAAAGGCTAGGCTCACAACCAAAAGTATAAGAGTTTGGTTCCCAGCACTCACGGCTGTCTCTCCAGCCACATAAATTACAAAAGAAAAAAAAATAAATCTAAATGCCTAAATTAGACTTCAACCATTGATGACCTAGACCTAGCTTCTGCCAGCGGGGGACAGCTAGTACCATGGCTTCTTTTTCCTTGTGGTTATTTTTATTTATTAGTATTGTATGTGTGAATGTGTGTGAGTGTGCACATGCAACAACACATGTGTAGACGTCTGAGAGCAGCTTTCCCATGTTGGTTCTCGAATTGTCATGTTTTCGTGGCACGGGCCACCCTTCCATGGCTCATCATTCTTTCGTGGCACATGCTGCCCTTCCGTGGCTTGTCGTGCTTTTGTGGCACACGCTGCCCTTCCGTGCTGAGACTCCTCTTCACCCTATGCTTATCTTCTCAACTCTGCATTCTGTGATTTCATGGCCATGATAGAAATATTTTTATCTTGGATATTAGGATGTTTTATAGTAGTTAATTTTTTTATATGCAAACTTGGCTAGGTCGTGGGCTGCCTAGATTGTGGTTAATATTACCCAGATTTTTTTGTTTGTTTTTTGGGGGTGAAATTAAATTTGAATCAGTGGACTTACAAGTCCCCTTAGTTGAAGGCCTAGAGAGAACAAAAAGGGTGTCCATCAGCATTGTTGGCTTTTCTTGTTGCAAGTGATAAAATACCGACAAAGCAGCTTAAGACAAGGTTGGCCTTGCCTCACAATTTGACCTTACAGTCCATAGGGATAGGGAAGGCATGATGACAGGGGTGTGAGGCAGCTGGTCACACGGCACCCACAGTCAGGAAGCTGAGAGAGATGAAGGCTGCTGCTCAGCAGCATCCCGTGTTTACTCAGTTCAGGACCTCAGTAGGGTCTCCCCACACTGGAAATTCAGATGTGCCCAGAGGTTTGTTTCCAAGTCGGCAATCAAGACCAGCCATCGTGCCATCCCCTCCTGCACCCTCTGTCCCTACACTTAAAAGAGGATTCTCCATCTCACTGCCTTGGGATGTCAAATGGTATTTATAAGTCTTAAAAGAGGAATGGGAGAATATATGGGGGGAGCATTGAAAAACCTTTGAATTGAAAGAAATACTCCAGGAAAAAAATATTTGGGAGCTGAAAAGGAAAAAGAGTGGCAGTTTAGATGGAAGAATTCTAAATTCCTGTATAGCAAAGTGAAAACACAGACTGCCTGAATGAAAGTGCTTGCTACCTACATGGCAGATGTTTTTATTCAAGGTATGTTAGTCTTCTAGAAAGTAAATAAAAGATATGTATAAATTGTAGGAAAATGAGCAGATAATTAAAATGAAATGGCTTACATAAATATGAAAGACTCTACATTTACTGATAAGCAATTGCCACTTAAGGGCAGTGTTTTGCTTCCTAGAATGGCAACAGATAAAGAGTCACACTATTCAGTACCGATGGGGTGTAGTTAAGAGGGGCTTTCATAGTGATGGTAGAAATGTATTTTGTAATTTTATTTTATTTACCTTTCCATTCATTTAGTGTGCGTGTGTATGTGTGTGAGTGCATGCATGTCACTGCACATTTGTGGAGGTCAGAGGACAATGCATGGGAGTTGGTCCTGCTGAGCCATGGTACCACCAAACTTTTAATGGCATGTTAGCTCTACCTCTAAATAAAAAGACTTGGCTAAGATCTGCTTTGCTTTCTATTGTTGTGATAAAGACCACTATCAAAAGTATGCTGGGGAGGCAAGGGTTTATTTGGCTTCCATGTTCCAGTTAACAGTCCAGTATTAAGGGAAGTCAAGGGGAAACCTCAAGCAGGACAGGAACTGGGAAGCAGCAACTGAAGCAGAAACCATGGAGGAATACTGCTTACTGATTTGCCTCCCAAGGCTGCCTGCCTGGGGATGGTACCACCCACAGTGGGCGGGCCCTCCCTCCCATGTCAATCATCAACCAAGAAAATGCTTATAGGCCGGTCTGATGGAGACATCTTTTCAATTGAGGTTTCCTTTTCCCCAATGACTCTAGCTTGTGCCAAGTTGAGAAAGAAAGAAACAGCTAACTAACATAGGTAAACACACATACATACACACACACACACACACACACACACACACACACACACACATCTTGCTTCTTGTGCTTCATACAATAAAGCATTAAATTACATCAGTTCCAGTTCGTGATAGAATAAAGAAAGTATGGAGCAACCATATGTTAGAATATTATTCAGTCAGAAAGAATGTGCATTTGAAATGCTATCTGAATTCTTGTTAAATCTCTGCAAATACCGGGGGATGAGTGCTATCTGAATTACCTCTAGTGGTTGATCTGGAAGGATGTTTCTAGAAGGGCAGACCAGAGACATTCATACAGATTTTTAGTTCAGGCACAAGTAGGAGCACTTAAGTTTCCCATCAGTAGTTTCTAAACATTTCAGACAGGTAAATGTTTAATAAGAACCAAAAGTAAACCCTGTGGAGTGTGAAAATCACAGGTAGGAGAAAACAGCACCCAACATCAGGGAGTGGGGTGGGAGTCGGGGTGTCCTCATGACCAGGGATGCATTTTATGTAAGTCAGGCTGACAAATGCTACAAAAAGTCACATTGAAATAAACCCCAGTCAAGTTCACCTCCTGTGGGAGCCAGCCAGAATCAAGGGATAGAGGTTGGGAAGTTCACAGTTCTTGCCCAAATATCAGGGAGGGAACAGGGAAGGTAACACAGCATCCCCCTTCCCCCCCCCAAAAGCTTTAGCCACTGAGTCAGATTTGGTTGCATCCTCCCAGGAAAGGTGTTGGTGTCACTGCAAGGTGACTCCGGATGCTGCTTACGCTGAAGTCTATGCAGTGCTCTGCAGAGTGAGGAGGGGCCGTGGGAGGAGGGAGAACTGGACACTGCACTGCGCAGCATCCCTCACTAACCTCACTGACCTCCGGCTCCCGGGAGCCTGGGATCTGTCCCCTTTTCCTCTCTTTACTCAGCTTATGTTATCAGAGACTTTTAGGTCATGGGACCCCATCCTCCACCCCCCCACCCCACCCCCCCGCCGACTTTCTGGTAAGTACACCTCCAGAGTAAGCAGATTTTCAAAGAGAATGTACTGCCAGAAAAGCATTTAAGTCTTGAACACAGACCAAATACACACGTCATCTCAGCAGGGGCCAAAGCTCACTCCCATAAAGTGGTCAGGAACATCAGTCCTTCCTCTGGGGTGGAGGCTGGGGCTGCTCGGGAGGCATTCGGGGAGGCACTCTGATCAGCTCTTTGGTTCCTGTATAGGCAGCCAGCCTGGGCGTGATAGGGAGTCTTGGCAACCGCCTACCCCTGATTGCTGCTGCCTCGCTTTCCTGTGCTACTACAGTTGGTTCTGTCAGGGATTTGAGGCCCTACCCGGAGCTCCAGCACTAAACTTTAGTAGCATTGATTAACCTTCAGTCATTGGTAGAGATAGTGATGTTTGAAATGTTTAACAACCCGTAGCTGTTGACATGCGAGTGGCTCTTTCTGGTTGCAGAGCACTGAGGAATAGGGTGCCAAGGGAGGGCATGCAGGAATGAATCTTGGGAGTTTTACCCCGTATTACGGCCCAGTTCCTGATGTGTGTTTGACATGGCGATGCCCTTGGTGGCTGTGCAGACGTGGGGACCCCTGCATGCAGCAGATTTGTCTTGCTCCTTCCTCTCACTCTCATCCGCTTGCTGCTTGAGCTGGCTGGCCTCACCTTGGAAATCTCTTCCAGAAATAGTACTTTAGAACAAACACAGGTGGACCTCGAGATGAAGCTGCTACTTGAGAACAGACTGTGGAGGATGCTGCTGATAACAACTCTAGTTGTGAGATTGTTTATCCACATTCCCCGCCACCCCTGTATATGTTAGCTTGTCTATCTATTTAGGTCTTTTCTTTGAGATTTCTCTCTCTCTCTCTCTCTCTCTCTCTCTCTCTCTCTCTCTCTCTCTCTCTCTCTCTCGGATTTTTGAGACAAAGTTTCTTTGTGTAATCCTGACTATACTGGAACTCACTCTGTAGACCAGGCTGGCCTGAACTCCCTGAGCTCTTCCTACCTCTCCCTCCTAAGTCCTGGTATTAAAGGACTTAGTTACCACCCAGCCTCCATCTCTTAACCCATTTTCCTCTCCTATATATTGCATAGTTTCTTATGCACTGCCTTATACATTTATTTTTGTGTCTTAAAAACTCTGAAGTTATGGTGGCCATTGGAAAAGCTGTAAGGATTGCCACTGAGATACTCAGGAAGCGCTTAGGACTTTTATTATGACTTAAAATCACAAAGCCTCGTCCTGCTCTTTTGTCCTTATCTTCCGATTTGTCCCCTGCCCCACCTATGTGCTTACTGTGCTCCTTGGGTTCTCCCATTATCCTCTTGATTTTTCATACGTTTCCGCACTGAGTTCTCTCTTGTGACAGATCTTTTGCCCCTTTTTAAGTGTCACCTGTCATATATAGTCATATCTTACCTTGGAAATCTGCTTTGGGCTCCTTGGAGCTTAGATTTGGGAAGTTGTAAACACTGCATAAACTATGCTTATTTTATTCACTTTTCCTGGTTCCTTGCCTTGGAAAGGATTTTTTTTTTTTTTTTTTAGGTACACACTTTACGATCGTGACTTTTTATTTGTAGACTTTTTAAGTCTGAAGAGGGCCTCATGCAGACAGATTGCGCTCACATTCATCTGTAATTACAAGGGCTGGCTTATGATTTGCCTGTGGCAGGGCTATTTATAGAGCCGTCTTTGCGCATGGCTGTCTGGGCCCAAGGCTGTGAGACCTAGCTGCTGCCAGAGCAGATTGCATTGACTGCGCCTGCTCTGCAGGCAGTCTTTCTTCCTCACCGTCCTCAGCTTTGCGTGGCATCCTGGCGAGCTGCTAGAATTCTCATCTGTGACCCACTTCGCTGTTCCATATGGCTACTGTTTCTGCGGCATATCGGGGCCTGTTTGAGATGTATATTTTGGCCAGTGTTGTATAGCTATTTTCTGTTTTTAGTTTTCTTTTTTCTTTTCTTTTTTTTTGCGATTAGGGTCTTCCTAAAATGTAGTCCTGGATAGCCTTGAACTCACAATGCTCCTGGGTCAGATCCCCAAGTAGTGTGATTTCAGGTGTGCACCATCACAGTCAGCTTTTTCTTTTCCTTTTTTCTTTGTTTCTTTGTTTCTTTGCTTCTTTCTTTCTTTCTTTCTTTCTTTCTTTCTTTCTTTCTTTCTGAGACAGGGTTTCTTTGTGTAGTGCTGGCTGGCTTAGAACTCACTCTGTAGACCAGGCTGGCCTCAAACTCAGAGATGTGCCTGCCTCTGCCTCCTGAGTGCTGGGATTAAACGTGTGCACCACTGCCACTACCACCTGGCATGGGCACTGTTCTTATTCTTTGTCTTAGTGGATTTGCCGTCCTTGCAGAAGCTTTTTGTTGCTGATCCTTTTGTGTTGTTGGCTACTGAATAAGGTTCCTAAGGGTTACTGCTGGCACTGTTTGGGAACTCAGACTCCATGTGTCTCAGCGAAGCTTCCGGAGGACACAGACCTGAGCTGGAGGCTGCGTGCAGACTGACTGGAGAGTGCCCATGAGGAGCAGTATCTCGGAGTGAGAGAGGCCTTAGAAGAGGGAAGTTCATTTGTAAGGACACCAACCAATGTCATGGGAAGCATCAGAGTTGTCGTGTGCAAGCAAGGCCTCCCTCCTCCGTCATTGACTGTCACTGGTCTGGCCTGGGCAGGATGAAGGGTGTGATACCAGGCCAGCAGCCAGCTAGCGTAGTGGGTGGACGGGGTTTTCCAGGTAGAGTGGGTTAGGAACGGAACCTGGGTGGAAGCTCATGGCATCCAGAAAGCTACTTCTGTCTAGTTTTCCATGTTGTGCAGTTTTTACTCTGCTTTTAAGGCTCATTTTAATAAAAACAAAACAAAAACATGGAATTGATGATTTTAAGCTAAAATAGTATAGGTCAGTTTCAGTACAGTAAGCCATACTAGAGAAGTTCTACCCCCAAAAAAATCCTTTGTCTTTCTGCAACTGATGGTTTTTGACCTAAAAAGCCCGGGTAGGGAAGGTCAGTGATTCAAAACCTTTTAAATGCGGTAGTGTTGATTAATTTGAGCAGGCTTTATTTTTGTTAGTATTACAGCCTGAGTCTAAAAGTTCACCAGGGAACAGGTATAATCATTTTTGGCAAAACAGTGCAAATGCATTTTTGGTAATATCATCTATGTTTGGAAAAACATCATAACAGATGCTGTTTAATCTGCCTGTGAAACTACAAACAGATGGAGCAGACATGGCTGCCTGGCTGCCAAAGGGAAATTTCACTGACCTCGTATTTCATAGACTAGGTTGTTGATAAGAGTACAGGTTAGCAGACCAAAACATCAAGACAGACTTACTTTTAGGTTGTGGTAGACATGCTACATGCTCAAAGCCCTTCAAGATGATGGAGAGCAGGGATTAGCAACATGTCCCCACAAAGGGCAATTTTCTTGGTTGATGATTGACATGGGAGGTACCATCCCCCCTGCAGGCAGCCTTGGGAGGCAAATCAGTAAGCAGTGTTCCTCCATGGTTTCTGCTTCAGTTGCTGCTTCCCAGTTCCTGTCCTGCTTGAGGTTTCTACTTGCCTTCCCTTAATGCTGGACTATTAACTGGAATATGGAAGCCAAATAAACCCTTTCCTCCCCAGCAGGCTTTTGATAGTGGTCTTCATTACAACAATAGAAAGCAAACTAGGATCTTACCCGAATCTTTTTATTTAGAGGTAGAACTAGCATGCTATTAAAAGTTTGGTGGTACCATGGCTCAGCAGGTGAAACCGAATCCCATGCATTGTCCCATGCTGAAGAACCCCAGCCTGTTAACCTGTGCTGGAGAGCCGAGGTCAGGTTGCCTGGCCCTCAGGAGTAAATCAGATACTCATGGAGTTTTGGGCACTATTCTGAGTATCTAGTTCCCTACCTGTAAAATGGGCATCAAAATAGCATTTGCCTTCTAGGTAATGATAATTACAAGAAATGGAGAGATAACTCTCGCAGCGTTTGGCCCTTTGGAGCTGCTGGAGGACCAGATGTTGCACTGTGGCTGTCTAAGTAGAGAAAGAGTTGAGTGTGAGTGAAAGCTCAGCAGTGCTAGGGAAATGTGAGAGACGTGCAACTCAGATTACACGCAGCTGGGTAATGAGTCATGAGTGAAATTTGGTTTGTCCTAGTTTTGTCTGAGACCCTAAGAGTTGTGGTCAGAGGGCCCGCATTGCTGGGGAGGGGAGCTAGAGTCCTCCATGGGACTCCTCCCAGAGCTCAGTAGTGCTCCACTTTAGTATAACACAGATTATATCCTTCTCAGCATATGGCCTCGGTTGTTTTCTTTTTCTTTTCTTGCAAGTTTAGGTGATGGCTGTGTAACTGAGCTCTACTAAGAAAATGTGAGAAATGATGCATATCATTTACAATCCTGTTTCCCCCAAACCACCCATCCATAATCCTGGCTCGTTTTTTCATAAATCAGCAGCTGGAGAGGACATTGAGGACCTAAAGAATCCCAGATGGGAGAAGACTGATGAGTGTGAAGTTAAATATAAATTAATTAAAATTTAAACGAGACTCCCAGGGCTAGCTCCTGGGTGAGTCCTCCCAGAACCAAGCCTCCCCTCACCCCCACCAATGTTGCATTCCCAGGGCTAGCGATGGATGCACAATTCAGACACTGGCTTTGCTTAAGCACCAGCATTTCTCAGTGAGCCCCCACCCCACTCCCATCTCCACAATCAGTCCCTTGTACTATCTACATACTCCTCAAAACCAGCTCTGGTCACACAGCTCCTGCACTAACCCAACCTGAGGAAACCTAAAACCCCACATCAAACATACAAACAGGGTAATAAATTAATATGCCATGTCATAGTATAAGAATGCAAACAATATGAAATGCCATGATAGTATGCCACCCCAACCCACTAGTCCTATTAAAAGGTTCTCTGATGAGAATTGCCTATAAATCTCAGGATACAGAGTTTAAAAGAACAGCCATAAACTTCATCCAATGAACTTAAGGAGATAGCAAAAAGAATGCCTCAGTGATGTCCAAGACAAATTGACCAATGAAATGATGAAGGCAAGTTGGGATTTGAAAGTGGATTAAATAAAGAGAGAGAAATATTGAAGGTGATTGAAGCTGAAATGAAGATAGAATTGAAAAACTCAATTAGGCCAGTTTAAAAAACCCAGGGGACACTGCAGGGATTTAAGTGCGAATGTTCTCCATAAGCTCTGATGTTTGGACACTTGATCCCCAGATGGTGGTGCTGTTGGAGGGTGTTTCGGAGGCATGGACTTGTTGGAGAAAGCATGTCACTGGAGTTAGGCTCTGAGAGTTAAAAGACTCCACAACACTTCCAGTTGGTTCTCTCTGATTCACACTTATGGTCCAAGATGTGAGATGTGGGCTTCCTGTTCCTGCCACCATGCCTGCTTCTTGTTGACATCCTCTTTTTCCACCTCCATGGACTCTTATCCCTCTGGAACCATAAGTCCAGATAAATGTTTCCTTCCGGAAGTTGTCCTGGTCCTGATGCTCTCACAGTGACAGAAAAGTAGCGAGTGCAGACGCAGTTGTGCAGAAGGGGTCAAGTAGAATCTAGATGACGGGACTTGAAGGTAATGTAGAGGAACCAGACCATTCAAACAAAGAATGTGGAAATCACACACACACACACACACACACACACACACACACACACACACACACACACTTAAGGTTATGGGACACAATAGAAAGACCAGATCTTCAAATTATAAGCATAGACGAAGGAGAAGAATCTCAGATTACTCAATCTTCAAGATCATAGAAGAAAACTTCCCCAAATTCAGGAAAGACAAACCCACAAAGATATAAGAAACAGAGAACACAGGACCAGAAAATAAATCTCCATGGTATATTACAATAAAAATACTAACTATACAAAGAGAAAGTATTGAAAGCTGCAAATGAAAAACCACAAGTATAAGACAAAACCCATTAGAACAACAGCTGATTTATCAATGGGAACTTTAAAAGCTGAAGAACCTGTAGCAGTGAATGCTAAGCTAGATAGACTACGATGTAACAGCAAAACTATCTTCCATAGTTGAAAGAGAAAGAAAAACTATGAGTGACATATAAAAAAAGAACACATGCCTTCCGAACCAGCCCTACACAGAATATCAGAAGCAATACTTTTGATTGAAGAGTAGAATTAGCATATCCAAAGGGCTAGAGAAAGAAAACAAAGCTACACTTACTGAAACACAAAACAGGACTAGAAACGCAAACAGCAAAACAGCTCAATAGACACCAAACAACCCTTTAAACAAAGGAAAACAATAAGCTGGGCATGGTGGCACATGCCTTTAATCCCAGCACTCAGAGAGAGGGAGGCAAGTAGGTCTCTGTGAGTTCGAGGCCAGCCTGGTCTATAAAGTGAATCCAGGACAGCCAAGGATACACAGAGAAATCTGTCTCAAAAAAACAAAAAGAAAACAGTAACATCACTAAACATATACTTTTCAATAACTTTAAATATTAATGACTTCAACTCCCTAGTCAAAAGATGCAAGTTACTATAATGGGTTAAGAAGAAAAAAAAAATCTACCTTTCTGCTGTGTAAATGAAACTCAGCTTACCTTCACAGACATGCACCTTAAAGTGAAAGAGTAAGAAAAAGTATTCCAAGAAAATGGAACCAAGGGAGGTCTCTCATGATTATAGTATCTGACAAAGTAGACTTCAAACTAAAACATATCAGAAGAGGTAAAGAAGGGCACAGGATTTTAATCAGGGGAACAATTAACTGAGAAGATATTACAATGTTAAACACATTTGTATAAAACTCTGGCATACCCAATTCCATTAAAAACATGCTATTGGACTTATAAGCACATATTAACTCCAACTCAAAAATGGTGGGTGATGTCAATTCCCAGCTTCTCTAAGACAGGCCATCTGACAAAAACTAAACAAACAAACAAACAAACAAAAAATCAGAACAAAATGATCATATAGCAAATAAACTTAACAGATATCTATAGACCATTCCATTTAAGAATATTCATTATTCTCAGCAGCCCATGGCTCTTTCTATAAAAGGACTACTTACTGGAACACAAAGCAAATCTTAACTAATTTAGAACAATTGAAATAACTTTGTGTCCTATCTGACCACCTTGCAATAAAACTTAAAATAAAAAAAAAACCTTTAGTAACTACATTAACTTATGAATATTAAACATTACATCATTGAATGATGAATTTGTCAAAGAAGAAACCAAGAAAGAAAAAATTTAAATTCCTGGAATAAAATAAGAATGAGAACTTCTAATGAATTAATTACTAATTACTAATGAAGTAATTACAATTACTAATGAAGTAATTAAAATTAGAGCAGAAATTATTGACATAGAAACAATTAAAACAATTCAAAGAATCAGTGAAACTAAGATCAGGTTCTTTGAGGAGATAAGCAAGATTGACTGACCCTTGGCCTAAATAACAAGAACAAAAAAAGTGATTGCCTAAATCAACAGAATCAGAAATGAACAGAGAAATATTGCAACAGATAACAAAGGAATTCAGAACATTATAATGGGATACTTTGAAAACCATTAAGTTGTGAAACCTAAAATAAAATAATGAGTTTCTAGATTCTTCCAAACCATTAAAGAAGAGATTAACATCCTAAGCAGACCCATAACTAATAACTTTGAAACAGTAATGAAACATTTTCTGACTGAAAAAAGGCAAGGCACAAATGGACTCACAGTATAATTCTATCAGACAATTAAGAAAGACCTATAAGCAACACTGCTTAAATTATACATAACATTAGATACATAAGGAGCACTTCCAAAGTCCAGTGAATCTAGTATTACTTTAATACCCAAATCAGGTAAAGACACAACAATAACCAAAAATAAACCTTCATGGTAATATTGCAATGAAGATAGGTCCAAACTCCCCCATATATTTGCAAGCTGAATACAGACATAGATCTAAAGGATTCACCACTGTGACCAAGTTGGCTTTGTCTTGGAGATGCAGTGATGACTCATCATACGTAAGTCTTTAAATGTAATAAATGATATAAAGGGACTTAAAAGAAAAAAAACATGTGATTCTGAGTATTTATCTCAGTAGATTAAGAGAAGGCCTTTATCAAATCCAACATGCCTTCATGATAAAAGCCCTAATATCTATTAGGATGGAGGAAACATATCTCAGCATAATAAAGGCTACATACAATAAACCCACAGTCAACATAATCCTAAATGAAGAAAATGTCAAAGCAGTCCCATTAAAATCAGAAATGAGATAAGGATGTCCACACTTTCAACTACTTTTCAGTATAGTACTCCAAGCACTACTTAGAGTAATGAGAAAAGAGAGTGAAACTAAAAGGATACAGATAGGAAAAGAAAAGTCAAATTACCGCTAATTGCAGATAATTAGATACTATATATAAGAGATTACAAAAATTTCTCCAGAAGTTGGCTAGAAATGATAAACACTTTCAGCAATACAAAATAAAACTTAAGAGAAAAATCATATTAAAAAAAAAACCCCAATAACTATGTGCCTGAACAGATATCAGTGAAACTCTCCTGTTCCCAGTAGCATCTAAAATAAATGAACCAAAAACTCTGTAGGAGGAAACCTAATCAAGGAGATGAAGGACTCTACAGTGAAAACGCCCCATCTCTGTAGAAAGAGACTGAGGAAAACACTAGAAGACAGAAAGACATCTCATGCTCACAGATTGGTAGAGTTAATACTGTGAAAATGACCAGCCTCCCAAAAGAAATTCCAGGACATTTTTTCATGGAAATAGAAAATAAAATTATAAAATTCATTTGGTACCAGCAAAGACTCCAAAAAGCCAAGGCAACTCTGAGCAAAAAGAGCAGTGCTGGAGGAATTGCCAGAGTTCAGGCTATACTCTAAAACCTTAATAATAAAAACAGCATGGTGTTGACACAGAAACAGCTCTGTAGATCAGCGGCAGAACAACCCAGAAGACCCAAGCACGACTGTAAGTGGTTACAGCCATCTGACAAAGATGCCAAAATTATGCGCTGGGTGAAAGTCAGCATCTTCAGCAAAGGTGCTGGGGAAGGTAAATATCTACACGCAGAAGGCTGAGGTAGACCCATGTTTATCAACATAGGCTATTCCCTGCAAGATGTAAGTGTAGGAAGGAATTTTCTGAGTAGGACCCCATTGACTCAGTAATTAGGCTCAAAATTTGACAAATGGGACTGACCTCATGAAACCAAAAAGCCTGAAATAATCAGCCGTGTGAAGAGGAGCCCCACAGAGTGGGGGAAGAGTCTTTGCTAGCTGTACCTCTAATAGAGGGTTGATATCCAGAATATACAAAGAATGCAAGAAACAGAATCAGTAAAACAAATGACACAGTGGGGGGAAAAATGGGCTATTGATCTGAACAGAGAGTTCTCAACAGAAAAGAAACAGCTAAGAAGCATCTTTTAAGTGTTCTCAACATCCTTAGCAACCACAGAAATATAAATGAGGTTTCACTCTACCCTAGCCGGAAAGGTTAAGATCAAGAAAAGAACTGACTACAAATGCTAGTGAGGAGTCACGGGAGAGGGGAATCTTCATTCACCGTTGGTGGGATTGCACACTGGTGCGGCCGTTATGGAAATCATTGTGGATGAGTCTCAAAAAGCTGAAAGTGGATATGCCATGCCGTCTAAGATCTACCATGCCATTTAGCTGGACCCGTCCTTGGCATGTTCCCAAAGCATCCTCTCCTATTTGTGGGCTCTAGCTCTGAGTATTTAGATGTGAGTATATAGTAACTGAAGAAACAAACGTAGGTAATAAAAGGGGCCAGTGGGGTGACGGAGAAGGAGCTGTAGAGAAGTGGAGACTAGTGATACATGTGCTGTGAAGGGAGAAATGGGAGCAACAGCAGCAGGGCTTTAAATCAAAATGGAGAGGAGATGCAATACAGAGAGGGAAGGAGCAGGGATGAATAACGCTAAGGATGCTTAACAAAGCTATGTGGCAACATACGACTTTATGCTTACTTAAAAATGCAGTGTGTGTGTGTGTGTGTGTGTGTGTGTGTGTGTGTGTGTGTGTGTGTGAGAGAGAGAGAGAGAGAGAGAGAGAGAGAGAGAGAGAGAGAGATTACTCCACTCGCAGTGACAATGGTTTCCCGTAGAACCGTAAACAATTGAACTTGCCCCAGTGCCAGGCATGGGGAACTTCCCTTTGACTTACTGAATAGAGGAATCTAAGAGACTCCCCAAAATAATACAGGCTACTTTCCTTGCTCTCTGCTGCCTTCCAGAACTCCAAGGCAAGACTGTTGCTGAAGACCCCACACACCGTGTATGCAGCATTTGGAGGAATTGAGTAGGAAGTGACCTGAAGGCCTCCTCCCTGAGGACTAGCTCTTAGAGTGCCCTGTGCCTCTTGTCAGTTTGGGGCCAGGAGAGGATGGCTTTGTGTGTATCACCACCAGTTCACCCTTAGCTTTGTGGCCAGGTTAAGGCCCAAGCTGCTCTTTTGGTTCATTTTAACTCAGTGGTGATAGCGGTTTAAGGATTCCTTGATGAAATGTTAGTGTGTGAAAGAACTGAGCATCCTCTTGGGAATCTGCCACCCCTCCCGGTCCCCCTAACACTGTGCTTGCCCAGTGGTACAGAGGCAAGGTCAAATGAATAGAGAGAAAAGGACTATAGCCCTTTAAATCCTATCACCAAAAAAGAGCTTATAGCACCACCTGCTGTCTTAAAGGATGATTTCCTTCTGTTGGGTCACAGCTTATGTTTTACAGTGTTTAGGACCACAAAGTAAGGACTGAACCTGCATAGTGACTCAGGGAAATAAAGCCGACTGCCCGGTGATGGACTCATCTTTATAGTATTCGCCATCCCAGCTCTGAACTGCATGAAATTTGCTGGTGCAGGATCCAGAGAGTAAGCAGTACAGTAGTGATGATGCACTGTGACACAGAAAAGCCACGGCCAGTATCACATACCGAGTAATAGGCCTAGCAGCTGAGCACAGACCTCTCACCCCATGATGAGCGTCTCTCATGAACTCTGACCCAGTCATCAGTGTCTCTCGTGTCTTCAGCAGGACACAATAGCAGTGTAGCTTGTTTTCCTTTCATACCTGCTTGTATGCAAAAATATACTTATACAAGTAGTGTGTAGTGATCACAGCTGACACTTCGACCCTGTTGTGTGCCAAGCACTCTCCCAAAAGCTGTGCCTAAGTGAAGTCATTATTCTCCTCTGCAAACCTATGGAGTAATTAGTTTAATGCTCATTGTACAGGTGAGGAAATAGTTAAGCACACAACTAGGAACTATCAGAGGTCATGTAAAGGCCCTGAGTAGTCTCCATGTAAAAGCTGTGTGCTATACTATAGCCCGGAAAGCTTGATTCTAAAATAATACAATTATGTTCAGACAGAATAGAACTTACGAGATCTGCACGGCACTGCTAAGATCAAGGAGGAAAAATACTGTACAGGTTGCATGAAGGCTTGGGAAAAGACGATTTTAGTTGATATCTACTTTTGCAATTCTGTGAGCTGCCAAGATAGCTTAGGAGATAAAGTTGTTTTTCCACCAAACCTAACAACTGGAGTTCCAGTCCTGGACTCACATGGTGGAAGGAGAGCCGGCTTCCGCAATTAACCTCTGACCTCTACAGGTGCACCATGGCATGGACACACACACACACACACACACACACAAACTCACACACACACGCACGCGCGCGCGCACACACACACACACACACAGATACACAGAAAAACGCACACATGCACATGCACGCACACACACACATAAATATAATTTAAACAATAACAAAACAGATATCCAGATTCTCCATTGAGTGTCTTTTGGGGCAGTCTTGGTTGGTCCAGAAGAGGGGGAGTGGATTGAATACCTGTTCTCCAGAATGACTGTGGAATTGTGCTATAAGTGTGTGTGTGTGTGTGTGTGTGTGTGTGTGTGTGTGTAAGACTTTAAGAGAGTTTTAGGCAACATTCATCTTCTGAGTGTTTCTAGTATTTGTAGATGACTGAGAACTGTTAGTAAAACTGGGAACCCAGCAAGAGGCAGCTGCTTACTCATAAGAAGAAAAATCTCCCTTTCTATCACATTAACGTTGAACCGCTCAGTTTCTACAGAAGTTAGCAGTGACCGCTAGTGCCACCTAGTGGTCAGAATAAACCGTGGTACCTTGAGAGTCTCAGCCTTCAAACCACAGCAGGTATCCTCGGTGAGTCTAATTGAGAAGAGCAAGTGTGTGCTTGGAGTCTAGGCGAGCGAACGGTTGCCAGTTCTCTTGAGTGACCCGACTTCTGCTTTCAACAGGGTTTGCAGTTGACCCCCAGCTCCCTGTCCCTAGTCCTCTTCCCCAGCAGCTGCTGTAACACCTCCTGGGCTGTACGGGGGCTGCAGAGATCTTCCGGGACTATTTTGAGTTGAAGAGGGCCAGCTGAGCTCTCACACAGAGGCGGGGTGGGAGCAGGCTGAGGTGAGAAGAGCGGGTCCAGACAATGATGTCACTTTGAACATCCGTTGGCATGTCCTCCTTATACACAACTCCGATGACCTTGGTGCTACTTTGTGAGTCCTCCTCGGTTTGCCCTCCTCTTCTTCATATGCTCCAGTTCGTGTGCGAGGTCTCCACAGTCAGATGCCAGCCCATCTCCAGGCTTTGCAGTGAGAAGTCTCCTGCACACCTTAGCCTTTCTGAACCCTGCATACACACGATCAGACCTTTCTTAAAACGTGTTTCTTTTCCCGGTGTCCTTAATCTTCACTTCTTATTACCTCACTGCAGTCTTTTACCCTTTTATATCTCTTCTAAAATGCAGACAAACGCCAAACGCAGAGGCTCCCCCTTGGAATATCTGTTGCTTATCTCTTTAATTTCCATCCATACTTGACTTCTTACACTCTTCTGCTGGCACACCGCCAAATACTAGCTCCATTGCTTGTAAGTATGTCATCGGTGTACCTGTCATTTTACTTTGCCATTCATCCCTAAGCTCTGTCCCCTGCCTAGAACGTACTCTTCAGTCCTGAAGTGCCGCCACCCACTAACCTAAGCCAAATACAGAGTGTCTCAGCTCCCTTCACTTCCTTTCCCTGAGACCTGCTGCCAGTGACAGTGCTGAACTGCCTGCCCTTTTGCCTGTGTGTTGTGAACTCAGTGTAAATTATTTCTTTTGTTTTCTGGTAAGTTACATTTTTTTTTTCTGCCACGGGAAGCCTGAGACCATCTTTGATACCTTCTGAAATTGTTTTCTCACTGTGGCTTGCCTGAACTTGTTTCCTTGTCTGAAGAGCTATGCTTACCTTGCCTAAAGAGAGAAAGAACACACAATTCCGTTTTCTTCAAGCACCTGCTTTTTTTCCCTAGATATTATCCTGGGACTTTTACGTGTGCCCTTTATTTAGAATGTAAAAATCTTATGAGCAGGATGTAAACATTTCATGCATTAGGGCAGTTGAAGTAGGAAATGTTGAATAAATTGCATGGCTTTAGTTAACAAGCCCGCATTTGGGCGCAGGCCCGTCACTCCCAAGCCTACATCTACACCTGCACACTACCTCTGCTTTAGCTCTGGGTCTTCTCTTTGTGTGTGCTGTAACGATCCCCTTGCATTGCTTCTTTCCCTCCAAAGAGATTCTGCTCTCAGGAGTACAGAGGGGCTCTCTACCCATCATTTCTGTTGATATAGTAAATTAAGCACCCAAACAAAAGTAATTTTAAGGGAGTGTTTATTTGGCTTATAATTCCTGGCTTTGTCCATTGTTGTGAGAGTGTCAAGGCACTAACTTGAACAACCAATTTACAGCCACAGTCGGGAGCAGAGAGAAAATGAATGCATATAGGGTTACTTGTATAATATATTCCAGGATCCAGACATAAGGAGTGATGCTGCCCACAGTGGGCAGATCTTCCCGCCTTGGATTGATGTAGTCAAGACAGTTTCTCACATACATGCCTCCAGGCCTGACCTAGACAGTTCCTCATTGAGACTTGCTTCCCAGGTGATTTTAGATTGTATCAAGTTGGCGTTTAAAACTAATCATCCACCTGGCCTGGTGTTCTATTCCGACCCCATCCTCTGTTTCATGCTTAACCATATGTATCTGTAACTCATCTGAACAGTGCAGAAGTAGAGCAGGGTCCTCATCTGTCCTTTTGTATTCCTCCATAGATGGGCTGGATCTTAAGACCGCTTTCTAAGGTAGAAGTGCCCTGCGGCTTGTGGATAATTTTTTTTTCATGCACGTTGAACCTCTTCACACTCACATTGGGAATGTCAATGATTTCACTGACTAGGGGGACTTGGGGAGCATTTAGCATAACTAAGGCCAGAAAATATTTATACAAAAGTCAATGAAAGTCTGAATTCCTGTGTGTGTACGTGTTTCCTGCTGCAGGGATTCCGAGCAAGCCCTCGACACATCAGGAGACGAGTCGCAGCCGCCGCCGCCGCTGCCCGGCTAGAAGAAGTGAAGCCTGTGGTAGAAGTTCACCGTCAGAGTGAGCAGGAGTCAGCAGCGAGGAAGCGGAGGATCAAGAAAAGTAGCCGAGTGCAGCCAGAGTTTTACCACTCTGTTCAGGGTGCTCCAACCAGAAGGCCGGTAAGTGGAGAGCTGTCTTTGATAAGAGTGTTGACTGCACAGTCAAATGGTGAGATCCTTCTCTGTAATAAATTTGGGTCAAAGAAATGGGCCATCCTGTTGTTACCCCTGCAGAGTGACTGTGTGTTCCTATAAAGGAAGAACTGTGGTTTCCAAGTTGTTGGGTAGGTCCTTGCCAGAGGCAAGAGTGGGTCAGCGTCACTCACACTGACCTAAAACCTGGGGAACTCCTCGTGCCCTTGAAGCTGTGGTCTAGAATAAGGATGGGGGGCTCTGGGGTTAGCAGGCTGGCAGGCTGAGGGGTGTCAACACAGCACAGCAACAGGAGAGCCGGTGTCAGGACAGGAGAAGCACTGAAAAGGGGCTGGATCTGGGATCGGTGCTGGGAGCTGATCGCCTTCTCTAGGCCTGGGAAGTCTCAACTCCCCTGGAAGCCAGCTCAGGGTAACTCTGGAAGATCTAAGTGTGACCTTTCAACTACAGGAAGGCCAGAGCTCTGTCCCCCTAACTGCGGGGGTTTGAATAAGACTGGTCCTTACAGGCTCATCTATTAGAATGCTTGCTCCCTCCCCTGTTGGTGGAACTGTTTGGGAAGTATGTGGCCTTGTTACAGGAAGAGGTGGGTCCCTCAGTATGGACTTTGAGGTTTCAAAGTCTGATCCATTCCCAGTTAGCTTTCTCTCTGCGTTGTCTCAAGATGGGAGCTCTCAGCTCCTGCTTCTGCGACGTGGCTACCTGCCTGCTTCCACGTTCTAACCCTCTGGAACTGTGAGCCCTGAGTTAGATATTTTCTTTTATAAGTTTCTTTGATCATGATGTTCTGTCACAGCAATATAAAAGTGACTAACCAGTGTTACATGTGTCTGTTGGCAGCAGAGCTAGTTTCTTTGGGGTGCTGGAGCTCAGCAGGGGTGGGGAGGTGGGGGTAAGGGGTACGATCTCTTCATTTTCTGAGCACGTTCTAGATGCTCTGATGTTGTCTTGGTGGGTTGTGGGACGGGGATTTTCCAACCAACACTGTAATAATTAAGGATTTGGGCCTTGGGAAATGCTATCTGAAAGCTTTAAAAATAATATTTCTGAACTGCAATGATTTTATATGTTCACATGGCTCATCCTCATGCTATGTGTGAGCCTGTTATTGCCATGTCCTGTGCTGACAACCTAAGGGATCTGTCGGTATTTGACTTGATGATGCCTCTGCAAACCATGAAACACAGGGATCACTGAGTGCCGCCGGCACACGTAGAAATAGGCTTAGAGAGTAGGCCAGGAGAAGCATCCTGTTTGTAATGAACCATTTGCAACAGAACAGAATCATTTGCTTGACGACAAGGACCTATTATTGGTGTTTACAACATAGACAGGCATTGCCAGGCAGGGGATGATGTGTTTAAGGAGGAGGAGTATGCAGAGCCATTTGAGTGTGTGGGGATTTACGTAAGAGAAACACATACATACAAAAGAAATCTGGAGAAGTTGACTGGGGCCAAAACAGCTCCACAGGACCAGTGGTTTATGATTTCACTTGCTGTGCTTCACAGAGGCGCAAAGCCAGGAGAGCATATGATCTTAGGAAGGGTAAACATATGGAGCATGGCAGCAATGCATGCTGGGGCAGACCAGCGCCCACTGGACCACTGCGGTAATCTAGGTGTCAGGTCTCAGCTCCCGCATCTGTTCCTAGTGGTAGGGAACCTGAGGATGGTCTTCTGAAGGAGCAGCTGAAGGGAGGGAGATTTGGGGGTAGGGGTGGGGGGAGGGGCTGTGAGGAGTAGAGGCTACCAGCAGCCTGGTGTGTCTTCCCCAGAGCAGGCAACGCAGCCTGCTCTGATTGCCTCTCTAATGAGCTTTCAGTCAGTCAGCGGTGAGGAGACTGCTGAGTCCTTGTTTCGTATGATTTCTGTGCAAACATTGGAAATAGTCTGGCCACTGCTGACGTTTCCCTGCTTTTAGGTTGCCTGTGGGCTGAATGGTCTATGCCCTCTGGTGGGTGTAGTTAGTTAGCTGCAGTCACTAGGATTTGCTGCAACACTGTTCACCACAGGGCCAACCAAACCTGCTTTCTCCCCCCACTCCTGTGCTTGGATGGAGTCAGTGCAGCATGTACTGCAGCAAAAAGAACTCTAGTTGTGGCTTGGGGATAGGATGAGGTTGCTTCAACCATCGTGATCCCGGATTATTTGGATAGCTTTCAGCGAACCGCTCCAGGCATCTCTAGTAGCAATCTTAATAAGACTCGTGAATAAGAAAAACTGGCAAAGCAACTGCAGGGAGGAATCAGAAAATACGCCGGTGGCCGAGGCTGTTGTGGCTCGGTGGTAAAGCGTTTGCCCAGCTTGCGCATGGCTGTGGGTTTGATCTCTACTGGGGAAAGGAGGAGATAAGGAGAACGTGGCTGTGCCATTGCAGCCAGCATGCAGCAGGACTGCGCTCACGTGGAATGCATTCGGGGCCTTCGACAGCTGTAACGTACTCACTGATTCTGAATTCATAATTTATACTTCGGTATGCCTATAGGATGTGTAATGGGAATCACTAATAGAGACTTAATTAATTATACATGTGCTTCTTATGTCACTCCTTTGGGGAATTAGATGTCTCTAAAGTGGATAGACAGGCAGTTTATTCTGATTTTCTCTCAGTAAATGTATCTTGAGATTTAATGTCTGTCTTAGGGTCTGTCACTGGCATGTTGAAATATCTTGAACCATGTTGGAGCAGGAAAGACAATTAGATCTAGCACCTCCCTTGTGCTTTAATATTTTTGACAAAAACTCTCTGAATTCTGAATCCTAGAGCCCTTAAACACTGCACTGATCACTTTCTTGTTGCCGTGAACCACATAATTGAGGCTGTGTCTTGTTTCCTGCTGTCAGAAGGCTACACTCTCTTACTGTGAGAGGCCCAGTCATCGAGGGTAGGAACACGTTCACGCAGCTCAGGCAGGAGGGAGTGCAGGCTGGAGCAAGCAGTAAAGACCAGTCCTCAGGGAGCCCTGTCCCCCAGCCAGGCTCTGCTGCCTTCACTTCACAGCCTTCAGACAGTGACACAGCCAAGGAACTGCACTTGCACCATAGGAGACCACAGAGGGAGGGCCTTCCAGATTCAAACTGTAGCAGCTGTCACTGTTGTAACTTTTATATTTAATAATTAAAGCAGTGATAGAAGGTACCAGGCAGCATAGATTATATTATATGGAGTTTATTAAATGAGCATGGGGGGAGAAGGAAAAGGAGGGGAGGAGTACCAGAGAGAGAGAGAGAGAGAGAGAGAGAGAGAGAGAGAGAGAGAGAGAGAGAGAAGACGGAGAGAGAGAGAGAGAAGAGGGAGAGAGAAAGTAAGTGGGTAGAGCAGGTAGAGGGGAGGAGAGAGAGAGAGTGAGAGGTTAGAGAGTGAGAGGGCGAGCCATGTGGAGGTTTATCCTTTTATATGGCCCTGGGCAGGGCCATGCCCCCGTGGCAGGTGTGCAGTGACATCACAGATAGGCAGACTGAAGCAGAATCCTAACAGTGACTAGGAGACTTGTGCCCCTGCTCATTTGCCTCCAGCTACCCCTGCTATGTCCCCTGTGCTCTTCTCTGTTTTTGCTTCTTGGTTGGTTTCCCTAGCATTCCTCAGGGCCAGCACTCAGTACCCGGAAGAGGTAGAGCAGGCCTGGCATCCAATCCCAGGTCCTCTGGACTTGAGAGTGTTGAAGGGAAAAAAATGTGTGTTCACATTTCTAATCTACCCTTGGATATTTTAACCACAATGGCCCTACCTGCACAGATGACAGATACTGGAAGCATGAAATCTGTGGGTTTTAAACAATAACATCTGTCAGCTGGGTGGTAGTGGCGCACGCCTTTCATCCCAGTGCTCAGGGGGCAGAGACAGATGGATCTCTGTGAGTTTGACGGCAGCCTGGTCTACATCGTGAGTTCCAGGAGAGCCAGGCTACACAGAGAAACCCTATCTCAGGAAAAACAAAAAACAAACAAACAAACAAACAAACAAAAAAACCAAAAAACAACAGAGTCCACCACCAAAAACCCAAACCCAATTCCATCAGTTAAAACCTATTCTTCAACGATGGTGAAAGCAGTACATAAGCCCTAATCCTCATTTTTGCTGTGCATATTATTGGCTTGCTCTTCTGCGTCAGGGAACTCAGGAAACAGGAACCTTTGTTCTAACATCTGTTCACATGGATCTGATAATATATGGCAGCTCTCAGGCACGGAGCCATAAAGGTTCTAGAATTATTTAAAACAAAACAAAACACAACCAAATCTATGTCTGTCTTATTTCACAGATTCTGGTTCTTTTCAGCTCTGTAACAGGATTGTCTCTTTCCTCTGTGGCGTAGAACTAGACCTCTGCACTTAGCTGCTAATTCGCCTGCATCACTGTCTAAGCTGGAGCTTGCTTCCTCCAGCGGCAGGAATGTCACTCAGGAGCTCCTGTCGTCAGACTTCTGAGCTCCTGCCACGAGCAAGACGCCTGCTTATTGAGTGTGAAGGTTTCGAGTCAGAGGCTGGTTACTAACAGGAGAAACAGGCTCAGGCTTAACTTAGGGAAAGTAAACATTGAGAATTCTAAATGGTAAGTTTGAAATGTCTACAAGATATCCTCAAGAATGTCTGTTGCAGGTGATGTGAGTCTGGATTTGGGAGCCATTTGTTCAAAGATGTTATCAAATCCGTGATCTGGCTTAGGTGGGCCAGGAAGTCAAGGAAGAAGAAAGCTGAGCCTTGAGTCTCTGTAGTGTGGGTGTTTGGGAAGAGGATTGTTAAACCGAAGTAAGGAAGCTTGCCCTAAAGCTGCTCCCAGGTTCGTTTTTAGCTTGTTCTAAAGGCTTCTTTGTACACGGTGAACTTTCACTTAGCTTACGTGTAAAGGAATCCTTGTAAGAAGTCAGTTCAGCCAGTCCCTGCAGATGAGCTCCAGGAAGTGACAGGCGGCCAGCGTTCCAGATCAGCCGCCGCACACAAGGTAATGGCTGCTTCCTGTGCCTCCTCCGCTCTCCGTGTTCACTGTCCTTTCTCCTGCTGTAAGTGGAACCTGGACAAGTGGTGGAGGGAAACATCGTGAATCTTTTTTTTTTTTTTTTTTTTGGTCTGTCTGGTTCTTCAATTCTAGGATTGCAAGTAGTCCTTTTACTGGTTGGTTTCCTTTGCTCTGAGCAGGGCGTGGTGGTGCATGCCTTTAATTCCGTACTTGAGGCAGAGTCAGGGGGATCTCTATGAGTTAGGGGCCAGCCTGGACTAATTGTGAGTTCCAGGGCAGCCAGAGCTACATAGTGAGCACGCCCCTACACGCCCCCCACCAAAAAAAAAAAAAAAAAAGACTTGGTGTACTTTGCTCTTGTAACAGGAGTGTGGTTCTCATATAACCTCCAACTCTCCCTCTGGACATAGAAATGATTAAAGCGGAGTTGGGTCCAGGGCTCTGTTTTCAGAATATCATGTTAGATCAAGAAAGGCCGCTCAGACGGAAATGAGAGAAAGTAGCAGGAGAGGATTTTCCGGACATTTTCATCATTCCTGGCCTTCCTGTGTCCTCTGCGAAACCAGTTCTTTGCAGCGCCTTTCTCTTCTGTGTTCCCGGGTCCACAGCTTGGGGAGATTTCCCGTTTGTTTGACTGCACTGCACCTTAGGTGGTTGTAAGGCTACGGGGTACTCTGGCACACTGCGTAGTTTTAATTTTTATAAACTAAGATTAGTAAGATTTTTAGCACATCTTTGTTAGGCTTGTAGGTCCTTGATCTTTATACACGTGGCTGGGGTGTGGTCTCGGTCTCTGTTCTTTATACACGTGGCTGGGGTGTGGTCTCTGTTCTTTTCCTGCTTACATTCAGTGGACTTCCCTTTCCCTTTTAAATATACAGGACTTGGCGCTTTATTTGTATGACCTCAGGACACTTCCCCTGGAGGGAAGGTTTGACTGTTCAGCCCATACTTTGGCTAATTAATCAGCAAATACAGAGTTCTTAAAGAAAAAAATCTGCTTCCTTTGCCCTTTTACATTTCTAGGGAATGAATCTATTGAGTGAAGTCAGAATTTCTTTTGGCAACTGCCTAACAAGGATTTTATGTTTTACGACTTATTCATTTTTTTATTATATGTGTATGGGTATTTTACTTGTGTGTATGCATGCCTGCGATCTGAGTTAGTTCAGTGCCTGCAGAGGCCGGAAGAGAGCTTCAGATCACGTAAGAAGTGGAGTTACCTCGCCAGCTGCCTTGGGAGTTCTGCGAACTGAGTGCAGAGCCTGTGTAAACAGCAAGTGCGCCGAGCCATTGAGTCTAGAGAGAATTTCATTCAATGACGCTCCTTCAGTTTACCCAGTCCCTGTTGCTCGTTGCTCTGCTGGGATTTTTAGGTTCTTAACTAATAGTTGTTTCTAAAGGATCTCACTTATCTGATTATGCTATCAAAAGTCTGTAAATAATTGGTGTGCCATGTACAGCGTGCGAGATGAGTGGGTTCTACTTCACGAACAGTGCAAATACATCCGTTAGTCTCCCAAACTGTCCGTGAAACCGAAGCAAGCGTGGTGAAGGGACTCATCATGTGTTCTACTCACAGACAAGAAGCACAGCTTGTAAGTCCTATTTCTCTTGGGACATTTTGACTATGGCAAGGCTTCTTGACAATGTTTTTTTTTTCTTCTTGTGTCCAGGGCCTCCTATTACTTTAAAACAAAACAAAAAAAGCAAACACGTACCTCTTAAGTGCTAAGCTAAATAAACTCTAAACATGCGGTCATATACACTTCAGTTTTTGTGGATAGCTGTGGATCCTGGTTCATTATTTTTACCTCCAAACAGAATAATCTGTAAGTGGCTCAGAGAAGACAGGCCCTCGAGCGCCTTTACTGTAATGCCTGTGCCCATAGAGTCTCTTTTATTCTGCTGCTAAAGGTTTCATACACATCTCTCCACCCAAGATTTGATTTTATCAGTTCTTTTAAAGTATTAATTTAAGGTCATGTCTTGTATCACAGTAAAGTAGGTGAAGTTTAGCTCACCGGGGCCACTCCTGGCTCTCAGGGGTCAGAGCCTGTAGCAGCGCTCGAGGGAATGAAAGTGGGAGACCCTCTGACTTGCTGCCTCCTGTTGCCAGATTCTCCTCCCGGTTTGTTGAGGCACAGAAGGCCCAGCTGTTAGAGCACTGTGGGGCCATGCTTCAACCAGTCGTTTTTTTCCCTGTGTTCACGGTTTTATATCTCTGGACCTTTTTTCTCATGTCTAATTCTCAATTTTTTCAAATGTCACCTTCTTCAATGCCTCTAAACCAGTCCAGTCTTTCAGTAGTGCCCATTTCCAGTTCTGGAGTGGGTGGCATGTGGTTCAAAAAAAAAAAAATCAAAGTATGGACACTGAACATCTCCAAACAGACTTTAGAGTGAGCCTCTGAAGAGCAGAGGTCAGTTCCGGAAATGACAGTACTGTTTCAGGAAAATTCTTTCTTTCCAGTAGCTCTTGGCAGTTAAACAGCAATTGCTATTTTCAAAACCTATTGATATTCATTATCTTATTTAACCTGAAGCTGCCCCGTGCGTGCATTGGGCAGACCGTACATTATTTACTGACTTCATAAAACTGAGTCTCATAGAGTAAGGAAGTGGGCAAAGGTCATAAGTCCAGATAGAGGCAGACATCCCTTATCCTTGCAGTGTGCTTTGAGGAGTTCTCCCTCTGATAACACTTAGTAAGTTGGGGCTGAGAGATTTTTGGGACAAGAATATCGATGGATCGGAGCAGAGCAGTTAGTCATCTTCTAATGTAACTGATTCTTGGGAGGTACCTACTTATAGATCTCTGAGAGCCTGACCATATAACCTGTCCTGGCCACTCAAGGCTGCTCTAGAGTTAGCAAGTCCACACCGATGAATGCCGTGAAGTGCGTGCCAAATATCAAGTAGTAAAGTACACAACCATCCCTGATGCTGGAGTGGCGCTGAAGATTACAGTATCAGCATTGATCCATCCACTTTGTTCCGCTTGACATCACTGAGGTGGATGAGGATCAGGTACCTAAATTAATCTGATGTTAAAATTAAGTTTAAATGTCCGTACACTGTTGTTGGAACAGTAAAATAGCACAGCAGTTCTTTTTAAAGAACTGTGATAGTTCTTATACCCCAATGAATTGAAAGGCTATAAAGATAATCCATGCTCATGTCTATAGCCATGTCATTTATAGTAACTAAAAAGTAATACAACTTATATGTCTAATGATAGATTCATGGATGAATCACACATGGTATGATTATATATATATGTATATACATGTGTACACACACACACACACACACACACACACACACACACACACACACATATGCAATGGAGTATCACTCTGTCTTAAGAAGTACAGGGATTCTGAGACAAGCTGCAATTCAGACAGACTTTGAGGCTGTAATGCTGAGTTACAATAGACACAAGGTGTGTAGATGGGTAATGGGAGTTGTTTTTTGGGTACAGTTTTAGTTCTTAGAGGTAGAACGAGTTCTGGAGCTTGTTTGCACAACAATATGAGTATACTGAGCACTTCTGAATTCTATGTTAGGTGTGTTTTGCCATACTTTAAAATGTTCCATTTAAACAAGGCAGCTATAGCGGGACATTTGTTGAATAAAGATCTCAAGTAGTAAGAACATGATGACACACACTTACCTTAAAATGAAACTGTCGTGAAGCGCAAAAGGCGTCGACCGAACAAGGAGTAATTCCAAGGAGCAGACGCTAAGTCATAGACGCACCGCAGCTGGAGGGCACTTTCTTGTGCATCCAGTGTGAGTGTCTGAACGTCACACGGCATCTTAATTACTTTTCTATTGCTGTGATAAGATACCATGGTCAGGGCTACTTCTAGAAGAAAGAGTTTATTAGGTTTTCAGTTTCAGAGGGTGAGTCCATGATCATCATGTCGGGGAGTGTGGCTTCGGGTAGACATGCCAACAGTGCAGTGGCTGAGAGCTCACGTCTTGATCCACAAGTACAAGGTAGAGAGAACTAGCTAGGAACGGGGTGAGCTTTTGAAGCCTCAGATCTCACCCCCAGTGACCAGCCCATGCACGGCCATGCTTTCTAATCCTTCCTAAACAGTTCCACCAGCTGGGTACTAAGTATTCAAACATATGAAAGTATGGGGACCATTCTCATTCAAGCAACCACACATGAGAAGACATGAATGAGTGACAGTTGGCATAGCATTATTACTAATAAAACAAAAAACCTACTTACAGTAAACTTTTAGTCGAAGTATCAAGGGATATGGTATATTTATGTATGAGTTAAAGCATTATAGAATAAACTATTGATAAAACAGTTAAGTTTGAATATTGATTCAAATGTTATATTATTTTATGATCATGTTATATTCTTACAGCAAAATAGAAAAAAAAAACACAAAAGCAACCTGAGAAATTTTATTTAGAAAAGAGGTAAGGAGATAATAGAAATGAGGTTTTTCAGGGTAAAGATGTAGATACAAATTCTGAGAACTTTTTCAAAAATCCATATAATTCTAACATTGAATTGGAGATCACAACTCGAACATAGAATAAATTTGTTTTTAAAATGTACATTGAACTTTAGAAACAATGAATGACTCACTAACGTGCCTACATTGTGATATCCTATAAAATCTCTGTGGTTATGTGCATGTATGTATATGCACACATATGTGTGGGTGTGTGCACATGCATGCATATGGAGGCTACAAGTTGATGTAGGGTGCCTTTCTTGATTGTTTTTTCACCTGTTCTTTTTTCATCCAGGATTTCCCACTGATCCTGGGGTCACTGATTCATGCAAACTGGCTGGCTAACAAGTCCTGGAGATCTTTTTGTCTCCACTCCTCTAAGCACTGAGGCTATGGACTTTCACGTACCCAGATTTTATGTGGGTCCTGGGGATCCAAATTTAGGTCCTCATGCTTCCACGGTTAGGAATCGAACCATCTTCCCAGCCCTCTTTTTACTCATTTGAAAAGGGAGCAAATCTATTACAGTTTTTATTTCTATGTAGGTCACTCTCCAAAAGCTTCTGAAATTAACCCGGCTGCTGCTTCTTATGAATCAAAGCATCCATCCCTGGAGAGCCTCACTTTGGTTCTGCCTTGCACGAGGTTTAGAGTTAGTTCAACAAGTAGCTGTCTTATCTGTTGCTTTTGCTTTCAGTTGAAGTGCTAGGCACTGCCCAGTGGAGCCTGCTAGCCAGCCTCACAGCTGAAGACAATGACCGCGTCTCTCCCAGAGTTTATCAGTGGCCAGTGGCTCAGCGGGGAGTGGTAGGGTCCCGTGGGCTCCTCCTTCATCAGTGGTTGACTGTTGACAGGCCCATTGAAAGCCAGTTAGCAGGGAGGGAGCTTCCGGCTCAGGTTCAGCCTGATTTCTCTATTTCGTGCAGCCGTGGTGTGTTGCAAAGCAGTCCCATAATCTAATTAAGGTGGGCAACCAAGAGGGATGGTAAGAGTCAGTATCGTTTTGGGGTCCTGTAGGGCCTCCAATGACCAACACCTAATGAGAGAAATGGAAGCTGCTGGAGAGATAGCCTAGTGGTTAAGAGCACTCGCTGCTTGACCAAGGACTAAAGTTTGATTCCCAGCACCCACATGCTCTCTTCTAGACTTTTCTGGCACCGTGTGCACATAGTGTACATATAAACCTGCAGGTAAAGATAAATACATAAATCCTTGAAGAAGAAAAGAAATGAAAGGCCTTTATGATCAAAACTCTTGGACACCGAAGAAAGAAACTAAGGAAAACACTAGTAAATGGAAAGACTTTTTTTTCATGCTCACAGCTTAGAAGAAATAATATTGTGAAAATTACCAATCCATCAAGCAATCTAAAGTTTAATGCGTCCTAATAAAAATTCCGGGGTTTCCTCAGAGGCATAGGAAAAAAAAGTCTTAAAGTGTATGTGGAAACAGAAAAAGCAACGGATATTCAAAACAATCTCCAACAAAAAGAATACTATGGGGAGGTATCAGCATGCTTGGTTTAAACTAGTAGTTTCAATTACACAAAATCCAGGCACAGAAGCATTTGCAATTTGCTATGAAAATACAGCTGAGAAAAGTCATACTGCCAGAAGTTCTAGGACAAAAACCCTAGTCCCTTCAACCAATAAATTAGTAACCTGTAGAAAAAGAGATTTCCAAGATCTGTCAGCCAAATGTGGCATGCATGCGACGTGTGGATGAATTTACCAGTGTCACAAAGGAAGAGACTCCCTGAAAAGAGTAGGGAGATCAAAGGCATTTGTTTATACATGTGAAACAGTATGTTTTGTTAACCATAGTATTGAGATTTTGGAGGAAAAAATTACGGCTGCCATGTTTTAGAGATGTTTATTAAAATATTTACTAATGAAACAACACCCCTGAGATGGTCTTTATAAACAGTCATATCAGGCTTCATAGAAAATTTTCCTGGTTTCTACTGTCTTAAAACTTTCGATATGGAAACTTCAAACTGTACGTGGTGGCTCACACCTGTAATCCTGCATGAGGGGGTGAAGCAGGGGAGATTTCTGAGAGTTGAAGACTGGCCCAGTCTACAAAGTGAGTTCCTGGCCAGGGTGTCTTAAGCCTCAGTATTACTTAGGTCTCAGTGTCTCAAAACATACGTGAAACCACAACATGAAGTCTGTAGAGTGTGTTCTTTATTTCATAAAGTTCTCTCTCTCTCTCTCTCTCTCTCTCTCTCTCTCTCTCTCTTCCTGAAGCCTGAATCTCTGAAGAACAGTCCAGATTTTAGATTCTTTCTGTTGTTATTGTTTGTTTCTTTTGTTTTTGTTTCTTCAAGACAGAGTTTCTGTGTATAGCCCTGCCTGTCTTGTAACTCACTCTGTAGACCAGGCTGGCCTCTAATTTACAGAGATCTGCCTGCCTCCGCCTCCTGTGCACTGGGATTAAAGGTGAGCATCATGACCTCCTGGCCAGATGTCACAGAGGGGGCATTTTTCACACTGCTATATTTTGGCATAGAAAATTTACATTTTCTTCTAACAAAGAACTCTTTGTTTATTTGTCTTTTTTTTTTTAAAGAAAGCAACATGTTAGCAAATGGCATATAGAACATTTGATTATTTTAACTGTAAATACTGTAAATAAATGAGAAGTTATGTAAGCATGGTATCTCTATTTTAATATCTAAAAATGAATTCTTACCTGAAAAGAATTTTTGTTCCTGGCACATTTACTAATACAAAAATAAAAATATTATTAAAACAAACAAACTTGGTAGGAAGCTCTTGGGGTACAGCTTGACATAGTTTATGGAAAAGGCAGATGGTACCTGTTTACCAGGTTTTTTTGTTTTTTGTTTTTGTTTTTGTTTTTTTTTTTTAGTAAGTAGAATTATCCTATTTCCATACTACTTTGTCTTCTCAGATTATATATTTCTCTCTTCCCCTAGAACTCATGAAAATTTAATGACGCCTAAAATGCAAGCTATTGAGTTGCCCGATCAATCCAATTCCATCTTGAATATTGGCATGGCATCCATTATGCGGCTCTTTCAGGAGACCATTGCACAGTGTAGATTATTTCCTCCCATTTCACTGCTCCTATTTCTTTGCTGATCAGTGGGCCAGAGAATGAGTCATACATTTTTTAGATCTATTTAAAGCATAGTTGGAGTTCCAGTGCTTGCTGGAGAATTTTATTTGTGTTATTTAGCTTTATTAGAAATGGCATGGATAGTTGAGTGTATTTTTTTTTTAAGCTGTTTTTTCCAGATGCATTTACCCTCTGTACTGTGCTGGCATTTAAGCTTTTGTAAGTTTAATTACTTGCAGCCATAGAATCTCACTATGTATATTTGTGGCTGACTTGCAACTTTCTTCATCTTTTTGTCTTGTTTTTCAAGACAGGGTTTTTTCTGTACATCTCTGGCTGTCCTGGAACTCTGTATCCAGGCTGGCCTCAAACTCAGAGATCCACCTGCTTCTGCCACCTTAGTGCTGGGATTTAAAGTTCACCACCACCACCACCCAGCCAAAAATGATCATTTTTAAATGGGTATTCTGCGTGTTGAAAATGAGTCCATTTTTTGTTGTTGTTGTTGTTGTTTTGTTTTTTGTAGCCACTTCCCTTTCACTGTGGTGATAGTTGTTAATGACATATGATCTTTAGCTTTTTGTCCTCATTCCATATTCCAAGGTTAAAATTACTAAATATAAACTTTTGCTTCAGAAACTCCTAAGCCAAAAATTCCATCTGAACACACACCTCAAAGTGGAGTTCTCTGCTCCTTTCAGGTCTGTGGAAAAGGTGTTGAAAACTCAGTTGAGATTTTAGCACCTTGTTTCCTTCTCTTGGGACCTTTTTCTTCCCCTGTGACATGAAAATCAGCCACTCATTTAATACAGTTTCATTAGAGTTAGGCTTGGTTTCTTCCACTGGTGACAAGTTATAGAAACAGTGGTCTTACCAAAGAGAGGCCACTTTGGTTATATACTGGATAGTTGAGGCAGCATATTTTTCCTTCTTAGGAGTAAAATCTTGAGTAGAATTTTGAACCCTATGATTAAAAAACAAAACAAAACAAAGAAGCTCTGTGTGGGCCTGGGTCTGGGAGGTGAAAATCTGTAATCCTACTATTTTGATGGCTGAGGCATGGGGATTGATGAGTTTGAGGCCAGCCTGGGTTATGTGATAAGTACGGTCTCAAAACAGCCAAGCAGATAGAAGCACTGTACACCTGGGTTGCTTTTCAAAATGAATGGTTGAGTCTGCAAGAGGGAAGGGAAATAGGAAGATGAACCAGTTGGACCCAGGCATTCTCTGGATGCTCTGGAGATTATTCCCTGTTGCTCTATAGCCTTGGTGGGTTTTTTTACTCGCCCTTTCATTTCCTTAGGCAGATGAAGCTTTGAGTAAGATAGTATGTTGCGTTGATAGGCACTGAGTAAGTACGTCATTAATTGATGTTTTCCGGTGTCTTTTGTGCCAATTACGGAGCCAAGTGCATTGACAGCATAGCAACATGGCTGTCTTAGAAACACACTTAAGTTGTCCCCCCCCCCCAAAGTAATTTTTTCATCATGGCTCTGTCTTTTGTTCTGACTCTCATCTTACAGGAGAGAGACTGTTTCACAGCTAACTTTAGCCCCAAGGACTTGTGGGATTTTAATAAATATTTAATCATGAATCTCTTACCTCGTTTTCTGAGTAGTCACTGCCCAGTTTTAATGGTATAAAGGGAAGCTGTAAGGTGAGAAGTCAGAGTGAGGGTGAGCGGAAAGGAAGATTAGAGGCTCTTCTGTAGAGACAGGTTGCTAAGGACATTGCCAAGGTCAGATGTAACATATAGGCCCCAAATCCTTTTCTTGGTATTCTTCTGAGGGTCGTGCAGTTACCATGGCATTGGAACAAACTGTGTTCACATATGATGCAGTGACTGTTTTATTCAACTGTTGGGCCCAGTGAGCTAAGCCAAACCTTTTAGCAAACAAGAGCACTGTGGTGGACACTCTCAGGGGGAACTGAGCTTGCGTCCCAGAGCAGCACTGCCCGGAGGGACTGGGACTCCAGTCTCAGATCTCAGAAGCCCCGTGCTTTAGGGAAGGTGTTACTGACTTGTCTACGGCCTAACGTCTCTGCTATAGGAATGTGGCCATAACTTCCAGGGTCATAGTGTTGACTATGTGCTTGTACATTTTCATAAGCTAGAAAGTTTAATTCATGAGTGAATCATATATGGCATCATGAGATCACAGAACATGGGTTTAAGTAAAAGGCATTAGAGAATATAATCTGTGTTATACCGGGAACGCTGTACACCATCTAGAGTGCACTTTACTTAGGATTATGAAGACGAATTTCTTCAGAAAAAGGGATGAACATAGTTGAAGGTGAGTGTGTGATGAGAAGTGTCAGGGACCACCCTTTCCTTTTTTTGTTTTTCAAGACAGGGTTTCTCTGGCTGGCCTCGAACTCACAGAGATCTGCCTGCCTCTGCCTTCCAAGTGCTGGGATTAAAGGCGTGCGCCACCACCGCCGCCCCACCATCCTTTCTTGTACAATCATTTGTTTTGACTTAGGGAACAAGGAGAAGCCAGTGTTCTTCTTTCTCATCAGCTGTCATTTAACTCACTCTCTGATCTCAATGCAGGTTCCTTAAAGTTATCCTCACACGTAGAAACTCTGAGAGTCACTTTTGAGTGCTAAGACATTAGCCTGGTGTAACAGTGCACCCACAGGCTGGTGTGGCAGTGCACCCGCAGCCTGGTGTAACAGTGCACCCACAGTCTAGTATGGTAGTGTACCCGCAGCCTAGTGTGACAGTGCACCCGCAGCCTGGTGTGATAGTGCACTCACAGCCTGGTGTGATAGTGCACCTGCAGCGTGGTGTAACAGTGCACCCGCAGTCTAGTATGGTAGTGCACCCGCAGCCTAGTGTGGCAGTGCACCCACAGTCTAGTATGGTAGTGCACCCACAGCCTAGTGTGGCAGTGCACCCACAGTCTAGTATGGTAGTGTACCCACAGCCTAGTGTGGCAGTGCACCCACAGTCTAGTATGGTAGTGCACCCACAGCCTAGTGTGGCAGTGCACCCACAGTCTAGTATGGTAGTGCACCCGCAGCCTAGTGTGGCAGTGCACCCACAGTCTAGTATGGTAGTGCACCCGCAGCCTAGTGTGGCAGTGCACCCACAGTCTAGTATGGTAGTGCACCCGCAGCCTAGTGTGGCAGTGCACCCACAGCCTGGCATTCTGGATTGCTGTAGACTCTATGTCATAATCAGCATTTCTCTCCCCTTGAGCAGGATGCGGTGGGGAGGGCATTCCTGTTTCCTCCTGTGCACTCCAGGTGTTGCGTTTGACCAGTCTTTATAAGGCTCAAGGAGAGGTGGCCCCAGGTTGCAAGAATCTAGTTTTACACAACTCATTGTGGTGCTGGAGGGGACATGGCATTGATCTTCTTACCAGTGTGTTGTTTCCTTCCTGTGGAAGATGTCCTGGCTTGTGTTTCCTGGTGGCTCACCCCCTTTGCTCAGCCCCTCCTCACATTCATGAAGTCTTCTTTACTAGTAGCCATTTGTAAAGATGCTGATGCTACATTCCACTTTCTTAAGATTAAAGCAGGGGTCCCCATAAACATGTCCTTTGCCCACCGTGGAAGGATGTGTCAGTTCTAGGCACACTTTTCTCCAGCCAGTCTTTATCTTTAGGTTCCTCTGATGAGAATCATAGTCGAGCCCTGTGGCTTCTAGGCTGGAGAGGAGGTAGGCTTCACCTTTTGTGGGGTCTCTGTATGCTTTTTCCATTTGTTCAAGGCACAGGGTAAGCATAGCCCATCTTCCAGGAGGATGTGCCAGAGGCATGAGTAGACGGGGCAATGACTTCTCTGGCTTCAGGCTTTGCTTTTCCTTCCTTACAGTGGGTGATGTCCTTGCTCCCATAGGTGCCACACTTGCTTAACCTGTCTTCACAGTTGGCTTAGCACAATGCTTCCTCACACTGTGGCGGAAAAGATTTCCTAAAATTCCCATTCTACCATAAGCTCTTTCCTGTGTGACTCACGAATCCAGCACCTCCTGCAACTCTTCAGTAAGGCAAGTAAAGCAACCAGTTGTGTTTCTCCAATAATGTCCAGTTAGTCTTTTAAAAATAAAAAATCAAAAATAGATTCTTAGCCAGGCACAGTGGCTCATGCTTATAATCCCAGCACTTAGGGGGCAGAGGCAGGTGGATCTCTGTGAGTTTGAGGCCAGACTGAGTCTACAAAGCAAGTCCAGGACAGCCAAGGCTACACAGAGAAACCCTGTTTTGAAACTCCCGCCTCCAAAAGACTTTTTTCTCTGATACAGTGCATCTGGAACACAGATTTCCTCTCCTCCCACATCTACCCCACCCCGACCATGTCTTCTTTCAGAAAAGAACGTGCCTTCAAAGGACAACACCAAATGTCAAAACAAACAAACAAAAAAACAAAAAAAAACCCCCCCAAAAACAAACAAACAAACAAAAAAAACCCCAGTAAGATAAGAAAGGTGAAAACCCTCACACCAACACTAGACAACAGAACCCAAGTGCAGGTAAACAAATCAAAGACACACCTGCTCCCACTGTAGGAGTCCCACAAAAACAAAAAACAAAAACCAAAAACCCCACCAAGCTAATAAACGTAATAGATACACAGCAACCCAACCCTGGTGCAGACCCATGCAGGCCCCATGTTTGCTGCTTCAGTCTCTGTGAGCCCATAGCATATCCGCCCTGCTTAATTGCTTCAGTGGGCTGTGCTCTCCTGGTGCCCTCCATTCCCTCACACTCCTACAGTCTTTCCACCTCCTCTTCTGTGGTGTTCCTTGAGCTCCAAGAGGAGGGACCCAATGGAGTCCTCCATTTTAGACTCTCCACATAATGTCTGGCTCTGGGTCTCTGCATAGGTTCCCATCTGCTGGCAGAGGCAGCCTCTCTGGTGACAGTTGGGCAAGGCATCAATCTATGTTTGGTTTTGCTTTGTTTTTTGTTTGGTTGGTTGGTTTTGTTTTTTAGACCACTCATGTTTGGTTCTACCCTAGGACTCTGGGCTATCCAGTCTCTGGTTTCTGGTCATGCAAACAGTATCAGATGAGCCTCAAGTTAAACAGACATTGGCTAGCCACTCCCATAAGTTCTGAGCCACCATTGCCCCAGCATGCCTTGCTGGTAGGACAGATTGTAGGTCAAAGGTTTGGGGTGGGGTTGCTGGCCATGCTTTTCTTTTGGAAGGCTGCAGAGTGCCTTCCCCACACAAAATAGACTAGAACCACGCAGGCATCTGCTCATCCTCTCTGTGTCAGTAAGCTGTGTAGATGTTGTCCTCAGAAAAGGCCGGCCCCCCCTCCCCCTCCCCCCCCTCCCCCGTCAGTTTGCAGAGAGCAGCCCTCTTTCCAAGCATCAGCCTAAGTTGTTTGGGATTCTCCACAGAACTTTCTCAGCTAACAGCTCGACCAAATGCAACCCAGTTCCATCATTGGGAGCTTAGCCTGGCTACAAGAGGTGGCCAGTTCAGACTCCTTATCCGCCATTACTGGGAGTCCTCAATAGGATCACCCTCATAGATTCCAGGAAGTTTCAACTGCACTACGATTCCACACTGAACTCCAAATGCTCCCCAATTCCAGCCGTCTCTCCATGTACTCTATCTTTCCATCCCATCCCCCCAGCCTCACCCCCACTCCTGTACCCCACCAGCCTCACCCCCACTCCCGTACCCCACCAGCCCTCACGCCACTTGAAAAATCTCTTCTATTTCTCCTTCCCAGAGAGATCCATGTCCATGTTCCACTCCCATCCCTCCCCCTGCATTAGACCCTTGCTCTTTACCTAACCTCTCTGAGTATATGGATTGTAGCTTGGTCATCACTTACTTTATAAGGGAATACGTATCATATTTGTCTTTCTGGCTCTGGGTTACCTCACTCAGGATAATTCTTTTCTAGCTCCATCTATTTGCTTACAAATTTCATGATGTCATTTTTTTTTTCTTTTTAGACAGCGGAGTAATACTCCATTGTGTAAATGTATTAAATTTTCTATATCCATTCTTTGGTTGAGGGAAATCTAGGTTGTTTCCAGTTTCTGGCTATTTTGAATAAAGCTGCAAGGAAGATTTATGAGCAAGTATTCTTATGGTAGGATGGGGTGTCCTTTGGTATAAGGGTGGTATAGCTGGGTTTTGAGATAGATTGATTCTCCACTTTTTGAGGAAGTCTGTTTCCTACTTTCTCTTCTATCAGGTTCAGTGTGGCCGATTCCATGATCAATGTGTCTATTCATATACCAACACTATGTGGTTTTAGTTTAGCTTGAACTCAGGTGTGGTGAGACCTGGTCCAGCAGTTTTTTATTTTTTAAATGATTCACGATTATTTTAGTTATCCTGGTTTTTGCTTTTTGTTTTTTTATCTTCATATGAAGTTGAAAGTGTCCTTTCAAGGTCTGTAAAGAACCGTGTTGTAATTTTGATGGGGCTTGCATTGAATGCTTTTGGTAAGATGGACATTTTTACTATGCTAATCCTATCAACCTATGAACACGGGAGACATTTCCATCTTCTGATAACTTCTTCAATTTCTTCAAAGACTTTGAAGTTTTTAATCATACACATCTTTCGCACTTGCTTGGTTAAAGTTACACCAAAATATTTTATATGATTTGAGTCTATTGTGAAAAGTGTTTTTCCCTATTTTTTCTGCAGTCCATTTGTCATTTGTATATCTGAGAGCTACTGATTTTTGTCAGTTAATCTTGGATCCAGACATTTGGCTGAAAATGATTATCAGTTATAAGGAGTTCCCTGGTGGAATTTTTAGGTTATATGTACTATCATAACATCTGCAAATAATGATACTTTGATTTCTTCCTTTCCAATTTGTATCTCCTTGATATTTATCAGATGTCTTATTGCTCTAGCTAGAATTTCAAGTGCTATATTGAATAGATATGGAGAGAGTGGACAGCCTTGTCTTGTTCCTGATATTGATGGAATTGCTTTGAATTTCTCTCCACTTAATTTGATGTTGGCTATAGGCTTGCTATGTATTGTATATTGCCTTTATTGTGTTTAGGTATGTCCATTGTATCCCTAATGTCTCTAGAGCTTTTACCATGAAGGGATATTGGATTTTGTCAAAGGCAAAATGTTTTTTTTCCTTTTAGTCTATTTATATGGTAGATTACATTTCTGTATTTTCATATATTGAACCATCCCTGCATCTCTGGGAACAAACATGATGGATGATCTTTTTGATGTGTTCTTGGATTCAGTTGCAAATGTTTTATTGAGTATTTTATATCTATGCTTATCAATAAAATTGGTCTGTAATTCTTTCTCTTTGTTGAGTCTTTATGTAGTCTGAGAATCAAAGAAGTTGTGGCCTCATAAAATGAGTTAAGCAGTATTTCTTCTCTTTCTATCTTCTGGAATAATTTGAGAAATATTGGTATTAACTCTTCTTTTTAAGTCTCATGGAATTCTATGCTAAAATCATCTGGCTGTCGGATTTTTTGGTTGAGAGACTTTTAATGACTGCTTCTATTTCCTTAAGGTTATAGGTTCATTTAAATTGTTTATATGATCTTGATTTAACTTTGGTATATGACATATATCGAGAAAATTATCCATCTCTTTTTATTTTTTCCAGTTTGGTAGAGCACAAGTTTTTAAAGTATGTCCTTAGGAGTCTCTGGATTTCCTTGGTGTCTGTTGTTATGTCCTTTGTTTTGTTCCTGATTTTGTTAATTTGGACATCCTCTCTCTCTGCCTCTTGGTTAGTTTAGATAACAGTTTGTCTATTTTGTTGATTTTTCTCAAAGAATCAACTCTATGTTTCATTGACTCTTTGTATTGTCTTCTTTGTTTCTATTTTATTGATTTCAGCCAGCAATCTTGTTATTTCTTTCAGTCCACTCATTTTGGGTACAGTTACTTCTTTTTGTTCTATAGCTGTTGTGTGTGCTGTTAAGTTGCTAGTATGCAATCTCTCCATATTTAGCCACTTAGTTCTATGAGCTTCCCTCTCAGCATCACTTATGTCCCGTAAGTTTGGGTGTGCTGAATTCATGAAAGTCTTTAATCTCAATCTCTCTCTCTCTCTCTCTCTCTCTCTCTCTCTCTCTCTCTCTCTCTCGCTCTCTCTCGCTCTCTCTCGCTCTCTCTCGCTCTCTCTCGCTCTCGCTCGTCTTGACCCAGTTTTTGTTTAGGAGAGTGTCTGTGAGTTTTTAAGCTTCCTGTTGTATCTGTTGTTGAAGTCCAGTTTTTAATTCTCGATGGTTTGACAGCATGCAGGGAGTTGTTTCAATTTTTTGTGTCTGTTGAAACTTACTTTATGTTTGGATATGTGGTCAGTTTTGGAGAAAATTCCATGAGGTACTGAGAAGAAGGCTTAGTCTTTTGTGTTTAGGTGAAATGTTTTGTAACTACCTGTTAGGTCCATTTGGTTCATAATATATGCTAAGCCCAGCATTTCTCTGTTTAGTTTTTGGCTGGATGACCTGTCCATTGGTGAGAGTGGAGCATTAAAGTCTCCCACTATCAGTGTGTGAGGGTCAGTATATGATTTAAACTGTCCATTGGTGAGAGTGGAACATTAAAGTCTCCCATTATCAGTGTGTGAGGGTCAGTATGTGATTTAAACTGTGCCTTGGTAAGGTTGGAACATTAATGCCTCCCATTATCAGTGTGTGAGGGTCAGTATGTGATTTAAACTCTAGTAGTGTGTTCTTGAGAAAAGCGGGTGCCCTTGTGTTTGGGGCAGAGATGTTAAGAACTGAAACGTCATCTTTGTGAGTTTTTCCTTTGAGTATGTAGTGTCCTTCCCCATCTCCTTTGATTAGTTTTTGTTTGAAGTCTATTTTTCTAGATATGTCTACACCAGCTTGCTTCTTAGGTCCAATTGCTTGCAATATCTTTTCCCAACTTGTTACCCTGAGATAATGTCTGTTCTTGATATTGAGGTGTTTCTCGGGTGCAGCAGAAGAAGGGCTCCTGTTTTTGTATCCATTCTGTTAATCTGTGTCTTTTTTTTTTTTTTTTTTTTTTGGAAATTGAGACCATTGATATTGAGAGATACCAATGACCAGTGATTGTTGGTTACTGTTATTTTGTTGTTGTTGCTGTTGTTATTGGTGGTGTTGGTGTGTGTGTGTCCTTTTTGGTTTTGTTGGTGTGAGATTATTTATTTCCTGTATTTTCATGGCTGAAGTTAAGTTCTTTAAGTTAGAGTTTTCCTTCTAGCACCTTCTGTAGGGCTGGATTTGTAGATAGATATTGTTCAAATTAGACTTTACCATGGAATATCTTATTTTTTCCATCTATGGTGATTGAAAGTTTTTCTGGGTATAGAAATCTGGGCTGGCATCTATGGTTTCTTAGAGTTTGCAACAATCTGTCCAGGTCCTTTTAGAGTCTGCATTGAGAAGTCAGGTGTAAATCTAACAGGTCTGCCTTTATATGAAACTTGGTATTTTCTCCTTAGAGATTTTAATATTCTTTTTTTGTTGTTTTGTATGTTTAATGTTTTGATTATTATGTGGGGAGTGAACTTTCTTTTCTGGTCCAATCTATTTGGTGTTCTGTATGCTTCTTGTATCTTCTTTAGGTTAGAAAAAAATTTGTTTTATGATTTTGTTGAAGATGTTTTTTGGTTGTTTGAGCTGGGTTTCTTCTCTTTCCTTTATTTCTATTATTCTTAGCTTTGGTCTTTTCATAGTGTCGCATGTTTTAGATTTAACATTCTTTGACTGCTATAGCCGTTTCTTCTATTATATCTTCTTTCTTCCATCTCTTGTGTTCTTAAAGCTTGCCTCTGTAGTTCCTGTTCATATTCCTAAATTTTTCATTTCCAGCATCTCCTCAGTTTGTGTTTTCTTTATTGCTTCTATTTCCACTTTCAGGTCTTGAACAGTTTTATTTGTTTTCTTTAATTGCTTATTTTTTTTCTTGGCTTTCTTTAATGGATAGTCATTTCCTGTAGTTGTTTTTTTTTTTTTTTTTTTTTGTATTTAAGAGATTTACTAATTTTCTCTTTAAGGACCTCTGTCATCTTCATACAGGTGGTTTATAGGTCTTTTTCTTGTGCTTCAGCTATGTTGGAATAGTCAAGGCCTGCGGTGGGAGGATAGCTGGGCTCTAGTGGAGACATGCTGTCCTGGATGCTATTGGTTGTATTGTTAAGCTGGCATCTAGGCATCTGGGCTTGGGCAATTATAGGTGATTGCTGGGTTTGTCTTTGTTGGGTGTTTGTGTGTTGGTTTCTGCTTCTTCTCTGGATTTTCAGTGTGATGGCTGTGTGTTATCTGCTTTCTGGCCAGCTGGGCCGGTGTGTTCCCAGGGAATACCTGCTGCTGTTGGAGGCTGGGATGAGTTGGGGGAGGGAGGCCCGGAGGGGATGATGGTCTGTGAGACAGGGAGGGGGAGACTGCAGATGGTGTTCTGTTGCATTGCCAGGGCAGTGCTTGAGGGGTTGGGTCTGGGGGAACAGAGAAAACAGAGAAGTTCTGCGGACAGGCTACCTGTGGTGAGCAGGGGGTGTCCACAAGAGTTGGGGGGCTTGGGACACAGCGAGAAGTGCAGGGAAGGAGTCCAGGAAGGAAAGCTCTGTGGGAGCCACAGGAGGCACAGAGGGGCCAGTGGGAGACTGTGGCTGGTGTTCTGTTGCTGCCTTAGGGGTGAGCCTGAGGGATCTGCTAGGTTTGCTGGGGAAACAGAGTTAGTTGTTCTAAAATTTCAAAATACTACCAATTTCTAAAAACCAGTTTTTGCATTGGGATCAGTCCATGTGCATAGTTTAAGCATGTTCTAGAACTTTCCTTTCTGGTTAGGGGATAAGGCTTTTTTTTTTTTTTTTCATTGTTCCTGACCAGTAGAGTGTCCATTAAAATAGATCTCAATGTTTCAAAAATAGTGTTGTAATTAGAATATATTTCTGCTAATTCAATATATATATATACCTTCTGTATATGGTATGTCTGTTCTCTGTGCAAAGATCCTATGGAAACAATTCTACCCTAGACAGGGAGAGCTATAAATGAATAACTATATTATGTTAGGTAGTAATGATATGAAGGGAAGTGCATTAGGTAAGGGGGCAGATGTGTGGAGATGAAATGGTGGCTGTGGTTTTACTGGTCAGGGAACATTTTCTGATCAGGTGACATTTGATTAGAGACCTGATGGAGCTATGGGTATGTGTAAGAACCTTTTAGGTCAAATGCTTTCTTATTTTATTTCATTTTTTAAGTGGATGAGTGTTTTGCCTACATGTATGTCTGTATACCACAGGTGTGCCTGGTACCCAGGGAGGGCAGAAAAGGGCATTGGATCCTTTGGGACTAGAGTTACAGACAGTTATGAGTCACCATGGGTGCTGGCAATTAAACCCAGGTCCTCTGCAACAACAGCCAGTGCTCTTAGCCCCTGAGCTATCTTGCCAGACCCGGGTCAAATGTTTTTTTTTTTTTTTCAGTCATTCTTCTCTCCCTCCCCCCTCCCCCAAGGCAGGGTTTCTCTATGTATCAACCCTGGCTGTCCTGGAATCCTGGAACTCTCATTGTAGACCAGGCTGGCCTCTAACTCACAGAGATCCTCCTACATCTGCCTCCCGAGTGCTGGGATTAAAGAAAGGTGAGCACCACCACACCCAGATCAACACCTCCTCTCCTAATTTATAGGCTTGGTTTATTATAATAGAAAATAAAATATATGGGAAGAATCAATGGGAAATGACATAGAAAAAAATCTGTGAATTATTCCTTATTTTTAAAAAAGTTGTTTAACCTAAAAACTTGAGTTCAGTTCAGTGTTGGAACAGGGTAGAAGTCGAGAACTGACTCCACAAAGATGTCTTCTGACTGTCACATGCGTCATGTGTCATGCACCCACAGGTACACACACACACACCCTCTTTCTCTCAGCCTGCCCCACCCCCACTTTTAAGTTTGTTCAGGAAGCTTCTAAGGAGCTTAGTTAACAAGCTAATGAGGACCCGAGATTCAGAGAGTCATTTGAGATGTTTCATACAGAACAAAGGGAGCCCTTCCGGAACCTGGACACCACGAAGGTAATGTCAGAGCAGATAATAGATTTTACACAGGTGGTGGTAGAAGTGTTGGAGGGCCTGTGGCTGGCAGGTATGTGCACATTTGTTGAGGGTCCAGCTGTGTAGCCAGTGATACTTTTAAAGCAGCGTCTGACAGTTGAGGATTAAGAGTCTTCATGAATGGGCTGGAGAGATGGCTTAGAGGTTAAGAGCACTGCCTGCTCTTCTAAAGGTACTGAGTTCAATTCCCAGCAACCACATGGTGGCTCACAACCCTCTACAGTGAGATCAGATGCTCTCTTCTGGCCTGCAGGTGTACATGCAGGCAGAACACTATACATAATAAATAAACAAACAAACAAACAAACAAACAAATAAATCTTAAAAAGAAAAAAAAAGATACCGTGACTGTCTCAGCTGGTGGGATTGACAGCTTCTGGGTACTGATGTCAGGAGAATGCCTGGAAGAATGCAGCATGAGGGTGGATGAGGATAAGGACAGGAAGTCTTAACCGCTGTGGTAGATCTGGAGACCAGGAGCAGCTTGGAAAGGAGAGACCCGAAGAGCCAGAGATTGGTGGCCACGCTCTTGGACCTGTGTTTTGCGGTGTTCCAGAGCCAGGTGATGTCATCACCAGGAACGAAGCCTGGAAGGGCTGAGCGAAGGTGAAGGCAGTGGATTGTGACAGCATTAAAAATGGAGGAAAAGCAATGAGTCAGAGACAGACATCCAGGATGTTGCTGTGTGGTCAGCCAGCAGCTGCGCAGAGGAAGAAGGGAGGAGTAGGAGTGCTGAGCTGCCCTTTCCTGCAATGTACAGTCTTTGTGGGAGGGATGCTGAGGTTTGGAGGGCAGGTGTCCATAAGTGTGGAGTAACGAATAGAAGACAAGCAGTCAGGATAGTGTTTCCTGTAGGAAGTCAAGCCTGTTGAGGTGGGGTGAGAGAGGCAGAGAGCACAGCGGAGGGGAGGGGGAGGGGTGGAACAGCAGGTTGGTAATGGATGTGAAGATATAGCGGTGTAGCAAGACTTGTGTGGTGATGGGCCTGCCTCTGCTCGAGCATCCCAGGCATCCTATACCTGCCCCGTTATGGGAGGTAGTTTAGAGGATTCAACTGCCCTGCCCCAGGTTAACTAAGGCTAATTTAAGATATAACAGGTGTCTGTGTCTTGATTGATTGCTAGCGGGTTTTACTGAAGTAATAATACGTGTAGGGCTGATAATAAACAATTACTAGGCCCGTACTGATAATTTAAAAACAATGGTCCTCCTGTTTATGCCTCCTGACATGTGATACCACACCCAAATATTGTATTATGTTTATTTATTTTTCTATATCACACAGCAAGAGAGTGAGAGGGGTTGAAGACAGACGGGCTTGTGGTTCCTACAACCCCTACTTTGTGTCAGTTGACTTTTTGGCTACCATCCGACTGTCTGGACAGCAAACACCTTTAAGCTTCCATTTACTTTATTTTATTATTTGTTTCTGTGTAAGTGTGTGTGCCTGTGTGTGGGTATGTGCACATGTGTGAGGATGCTCATGAGATCCAGAAGAGAGTGTCGGGATCCCATGAAGCTGGAGAGTCAGCCACCTGATGTGTGTGCTGGGGATTGAACTGTGGTCCTGTGCAAGAGCATCAAGCACTCTCAACCACTGAGCCGTCTCTTTCTAGCCTCTGACCCTCCATTTTATTTACTTATTTATTTGTTTATTTTTAAATGTCATGTCTGTGTATCCTTTATTTCGTTATTCCTCAATTTTATTACTTAGTTTTATGTCTATGGGTACTTTGCCTGCACGCAGCATGTCTGTGCACTATGTTTGTGCAGAGACTACCAGCAGGCCCTAGATCCTCCTAGGACGACAGTTACAGTTTGAGCTGTCATCTGAGTGCTGGGAATTGAACCCTGGTTCTCTGGAAGAGCAGCCAATGGTCCTAACCACTGAGCCATCGCTCCACCCCCAACCCCCTTTCATTTAAAACAGAAACCAGGATCTGGGCAGTAAGCCATGTTCTACCCACCTGCCTCCCTCTTTCCAGTGGCCCAGCTTCCTGTTCTGGTTGACCGTCAATTCCGGAGCGCGCGCTCGCCTGCACGCTTGTTTCCGTCTCCACAGACTACGTCGCATCTCTGTTTATCCGAGAAGCTTGTGTTCCGTTCTCATGCTTCATGTGGTCCTGTGGAGCATTCCCACTGACGCCCCGTGTTGCTCCTTCATTAGCCCTGTGTGTTTCCTCCACAAATGCCTCTCCACGCTTTGCCTCTTCATATGGTTGTTTCTGCATTCCTTACTGATTTGCATATGTTCTTTATTCTCCTTTCCTTGACTTTTGATTTATGTTATTGGATAATTTGTATTAGGTATCTGGTACTTATTTACATGAGTCTTTTATGGGTGTTTGTGCCTGTGGCTCCAGTTTCAAATACCCAGGCGGAGGCTTGTGCCACTTATGGACTCTGTTAGGAGCTTATGTTTGATTGTGTTTCATCTGCGATGATTTTTGTTTGTTTGTTTGTTTTGTTTTGTTTTGTTTTTTGAGATTTAGACTGAAGGAACATTTCTCTGAGGAGAGTCTGCTTTTGCTAGACCTCAATTAGTCGAGAGGAATCTAAAAATAAGCTCTTACCTTCAGAGCTTTTCGTGATGTGGCGTGCATGTGAGGGCCAGCCTGAGGCTGTGAAGTTTTTATTTCCTCTTCTGTCTGGCTTCAAAGTGGAGACAGACAAGTGTTCTCAGTGCAGTAGGATGCTCTTTGTGCTTTTTGCTCCTTGTTTTCCCTGGATTTGTCTGGGCTTTTTAAAATTAGACAATTTTGGCTTTGTCTTCCATTTGCCAAGCAGGAGCTTGGGTGCCAAGTGAAGCTTTAGGCTCAAAAGAAGCCAACGGTCAGCGTGACATTTCTGTGCAGTTTTCTCTTTCTAGCCTATAGATTCTTTGCACCTTCTCACCACTTTGCTGATTCATTTGAGAACATATTGTTGTTATTGTATCCATAATTTTTAGATACTGTGTGATAGGAGGGATTCTTAGGATATCAAGTCTAATATATATAAAAACTGTGTGTGTGTGTATGTATGTATGTGTACACACACACACACACACACACACACACACACACACACACACACACACATACACACACACACACACACACACACTTACTTTCTGTTCATATGGCTAAGGACATTTCCCAAATGGGCAGTTCAGGTGAAACCATGTGTCCTCCCCAAATTCTGGCTTACATTCCTTATTTATTTATTTATTTATTTTGGCCATTATGTCAAAGTACATTAGCCCCTATCTGCCAAGATGTTGCTTTCGGTCCCAGTGCGTTTCATTTCCATGTGGGCGGTGCAGTCCACTTGGCCAGCTGCTCCTCATCCCTTGTGTTAAAACAGATGGCCTAGCACCCCCCCCCCCAATCCCATTGCCCATGCAGAGTGGAGTGCACGCCTGCCCACGGGATGGGGAAAGCCTGTAGCTGCTGATTTTCCAGTCCCAATTTACAGCATTTGCTATCTATAAATTAAGCCAGATCTGCCTTCTGATCTCAGTGTTTTGTAATTTGAACATAAAACCACCCTAAAGAGAGAAAACTTTCATGTAATATCTTATGATAAAATGAGATAATTAAGAAATAGTAATTGTGGTCCTCAAATTATTTTATCTTTATTTTATTCATTGATTGTTGTTTGTTTGTTTTGTTTTATTTTTTCAAGACAGAGTTTCTCTGTGTAACAGTCTGGTTGATCTGGAACTAACTCACTCTGAAGACCAGTCTGGCCTCTACTTCACAGAGACCTGCCTGCTTCTGCCTCCCCAGTGCTGGGATTAAAGGAGTGCACTACTATGCCTGGATTATTCATTGATTTTCATTTGCTTTTGCCAGTGAACAACTTTGTAAAAAGTGAGATCATCCAAAAGATAGTTTCCTCTCTATTTTGAAGGATGAGTGAGTTATGGGATTAACAGGATATTTTCTGTTTCCTTTATACATGTCCTATTCAGTACATATCTTTATTTTTATCTTTTTATTTTATTAGCATTTAAACTTAGATTAAAACCAGCATATAAATATGCCGGTATTATTTTGAAGAGACACTATTAATGATATGAAATCTGGACATCCAAAGGCTTTTCAAGGTGAAGGCTTTGGGAATAGTTCAGGAGCCTTAAAAAACAGCATGGTTGCCTGGGCGTGGTGGTGCACGCCTTTAATCACAGCACACAGGAGGCAGAGGCAGGCAGATCTTTGTGAGTTCAAGGCCAGCCTGGTCTACAAAGTGGGTTCGGGACAGACAAGACTACACAGAGAAACCCTATCTCAAAAACCAAAACAAACAACCAACCAACCACAACAACAAAAAACCCCAACCAAACAAACAAACAAAAAAACCAGCATGGTTTCTTTGTCATCACTGTGAGGAAACAAGGTGAAAGAACTTGAACAGTGATGCCACACGTACTGTGGACGACAAGACCTGCTAACTGAATGCACTCTCTTCTGCACACGTTGTTTTTCTGTTCTAACACTGTTTAGTTAAACATATCCTGCTTTCTTATATCTATAAATTAAATATATATATTCTATTTTATATGCATTCTAAAAAGAAATGACATTGTCCCTTTCAAAATTAATTTGTAGAACTCAGACATTTTATATTAGAAAATTACCTAATAGTGTTTGGCATTTATAGGAGTGTTGAGCAGGCAATGCAGTTATTTTAAGCTTATTTCTGGTAGGCACAATGGCTCCAGGCAAGCTTCTCTGTTGATTAGAGGGAAGAACTCAGGAAGTCTGAGATGGAGGCAGCTTTGGATACTAAAGAAGTGAAAACCAGCCTTTTCTTAAGTGAGAACACTGCTTTTTATAAGCAAGTGACTGCTGTTGTTCCCAGATTTTTTTAAATTTAAAGACTTAAAAAAAAAAGATTTATTTATTACATATACAGTGTCTGCCTGCATGTCCACCTGCACACCAGAAGAGGGCACCAGATCTCATATAGATGGTTGTGAGCCACTATGTGGTTGCTGGGAATTGAACTCAGATCTCTGGAAGAACAGCCACTGCTCCTAACCGCTGAGCCATCTCTCTAGCCCTAAGACTTTTTTTTTTTCTGTATTCTTATTAGCTCCTTGGTAACTAGAAATGAGACTGTGAAAGAAATGGAGGTATCAGACGTATCAGACGCAGTGTATCATATAAACAGCATTTCCATTTGACATTTGCAATGATGGGCTGCTGGGATTTAGTAAATACTTACGGTGAGTTTGGCACTGGGTTAAGACAGTAGCAGGATTAGCTTGTCAAGTCTTCACAGGTAGAGTGCTTTCTATATTAGAAAATCAAAAAGAAAAACCCTAAGTAGCCCGTTCCAAGTCAAGTTGCCAGTAGATTGAGTCTGGGCCAGGAAGCACGTAGCTCTACTGGACTCCGGGGCTGCGCTACTGTAACTTCCTTCTCCTGGGTGCAGGAACGCTTGCAGGAGGAGCCCTTCGCTGTGAGTTGGGAGACAATGGGAAGTTATGCCTTAACCCTCCTGTTCAGGACAGTCTTGGGGCAGATGTGAAGTGGGAGGAGAAGAAAGACACACTGCAGGACACTGACCTCTCTAGAGAGTTCATCGTGTTTGGAAAGTGTAGGTGCTTTGGAAGAATTACTTCACTGCTCTGTGCCCTTTGCACAGGTACCGTCTGAGTGGTGGGAGCTGCGCTAGCAAACAGAATGGAGCCCTGTAGCCATGGAGCTTATCTTGAGTGGTGAGTGAGGACACAGATAATACATATTAAGAAGTAAACATGTAAGGTCCCAATTAGGAAAAGTGCAGCAGGGTAAAGTGAAGCCGATTAAGGGAGGAGGAAGGTAGGCGGAGGGGAAATTTTCACCAGGTTAAAATTTTTCCTTAGACCTGGTGGTGGTGGTACCTTTGATCCCAGCACTTGAGAGGCAGAGGCAGGCGGATCTCTGTGAGTTCGAGGCCAGCCTGGGCTACAGAGCAAGCTCCAGGACAGCCAGGGCTACACTGAGAAACCTTGTCTCAAAAAAACAAAACAAAATAAAGCAAACTTTCCTTAGACTTGCCACTTGAACACATCTTTCAGGATCGGTCTGGAGGACTGTGGGTGGAAGAACAGGTTTTGGATTTTGCTCATTGAAGCGGGAAGTCATAGCAGGGTTTTAGATTATGAATTCTTTTTAATCACGTTTGAAAGATATTATCTAGCTTCTATGAGAGTGAGTGTTGGGGACCAGGAGAGAAGTGAGGAGACCAGGTGGAATTCAGACGTGAGTAGGAATATGGAGACTGTGGTTCTTGCTTGCTGAATGTCACCGTGTACAGTACGCGGGCCCTTCTGTTAGATTCAGTAGGTCCATTGGTCCCCGAGTGGCACATAGTGGGGCTGACAGCCCCAGTGGCTTAGAAAGCGGTTTAAGGCTGTACAACTGAGACCGTAGGATTGCTCATGAGAGCGTCCTGCTGTGTTCTAGACTGAGACTTAACCCTTGAGTATATTACCCTGACCTGCATCACCGCTCTGACAGCAGAGTCATTCTCATTTTTAGATGAGAAATCCTAGGTTCATGGATCACAAGGCTCATTTTGTGAGATATGATGCGTACGAAAGTCACATAGCTGGTATGAGTCAGACTCAGGAATGCAAATCCTGTATGCTCCGTAGTAAAGATTTGTTCTTCTGTTAACACTTCCCAAAATTCTTGCTGTGGTTTCCATTTTGGCAGAATAATTTTAACTGTGGCCTCCTAACTTAATGAGAAGACAAAGGATGTACAAACTGGTGAGAAATTACACTTTCCTTGCCCTTTCTTCCTTTAATTGCTTTCAGATGATTCGCACCTCCTCTTTAGAGGGGACTGCTGACGAGTTACTAATTACTTTAGATGCATACCCACACTTTATTTACTCCTGTTATCAGCATGTGCATTTTCCAAGAGATCATTTCTCCCTGAAGGACTGGAGAGGCAGGTGAGAAGGCAGGCTGCAGTTCCTGTGCCTGGGAGCAGTGACGGCAAAGCGCACCTACAGGAGGGCCAGAAGGGCGGATGCTCCCTCACGGATTCAGAGTTGCTGCTCCAGGAGCACTTTGTCTTTTGTGCTTTCTGACGTGAACCAGCCTGGGATTCTGTTAGGAAAGGACGTACTTAGTCCTTCTAGATTCTGCCTCTGTGTCGGTGAAAAATATCTCTAGGGAAGATTGTGAAATCGGTGACCCTTTCTTCCTTTATGAGCCTTGGTTCCTTTTCTCTTTATCAAGATTATTTCTCCAGGATGCAGTCTGATGACCTCACAGTCAAGTGTGAGTGACTCATGTATCTTTTCCTTTTCTTTCTTTTTCTTTTTCTTTTTTCTTTTTCTTTTTTTTTTGGTTTGATTTTTGAGACAGGATTTCCCTGTGTAGCCCTGGCTGTCCTGGACTCACTTTGAAGACCAGGCTGGCCTCGAACTCAGAGAGATCTGCTTGCCTCTGCCTCCCGAGTGCTGGGATTATAGGCGTGTGTCACCGTGCCTGGCTTGTGATTCATATTTTAGTGCTTGATTAGAAATAAAAGCTTTACATATAAAGAAAGGATCTCTATTGCTGGAATAAAGGCCATATTATGCATTGTGATAGGAAGGGAGATGATAGATTAAAAAAAAATTATTAGTTAAAAGTCTGCATTGAAAATTATTATTTTGTGGAATGAAAGTTAATACATGTTTCTTTGGCTAGGCCATTGCATCTGATTTTTGGTAAAACATCAGCATCGATGTTGCCCTGAAGGTGCATTTCTGATATCACTGATATTCCAGGTACTTTAAGCCTGGGCTTTATAGTAAGTTTTCAGTCTTCAGATGAAATGCTGTGAAACATATTCAGTGTTGTGCTTTCTTAGAGGCGTCTCATATCACTCTGATATTGCCGGATACCACAGTATTACTCTGGTATCGAGTGAAGATTGTGAGTGTCCTCATTTAGAACATGAGCAAGTAGGGAGAGGTTGCACTCCTCCCTCTTGGGAGTTAATTAAGGAGATCAAGTGCTGTGGCTTCCTAACTCAGGTTAGTAGGAGAAGCCCCTGCAGACTGTCTGTAGTTGAACAGGGGCAGGGCTTGTGCCTCTTAAAAACGTCGTTGGGGCTAGACATAAACACGTGATGATGTCATGGGATAGCCACTTGTCCAGCTGAGGCTTTCCAGAGAAATAGAGCCAGTCAGACACATTGCGTGTGCATATGTGTGTGCATGCATGCGAGTGTGTGTGCATACATGAGTGCATGTGTGTGTGTGTGTGAATGTGTATGTGTGTGTGTGTGTGTGTGTGTGTGTGTGTGTGTGTGTGTACACAAGCATATCCTCAGACTTATTTATTTTAAGAAGTTAGCTCGGGATTGTGTGCATGGCAGATGTGAAATTTGTAGAGCAGGCTGACAGCCTAGAGATTCAGGTGAGACCGGGTTTAACAACTGTGAGCTCAGCTTCAGGTCATATCAAGCTAGACACATATTGGGCAGTTCTTAGGAAACTTCTGGAAGTCCTCTTTGCCATTGGTTGAGGCCCACAGCACTACGGAGAGCCATTTGCTTTCCTTGATGTCAGCTGATTTAAATGATACAAGAGCAATATCTATACTGATATTTTACAAAAAAACTGGGTACTGTGGTCTCGCCAGATCACAGGACCAGTTCAGTGGCGAGAACGGAGTGGGGCACATGTGACCAGCTTTTCATTCATTCCGTGCAGTGCTTGTATTTCTTCTGATAAAATTAATTTGGGGGGGGGTGCTGCCGCACATTTGGGGACTTTTTTCTTCATATAATATATTCTGATCACAGTTTCCCCGCCCCCAACTCCTCTCAGATCCTCTTCATCTTTCCGCTCTCAACTTTCATGTCGTCTTTTCTCTCTCCCTCTCTCTTTAGAAGACAGTCAAACAAACCAGAGTAAAAACAAAACAAAAACAACAAAGAAAAAGCACAAGAAACGCACACAGAAACAAAACCCATAAACATACAAAATTGAAAACCATAATATACAAGCAAAAGACCAGTAAGACAAAAACACGCACGCCCAGGCAAAGTACTATGAGACAAAAAGTCTACAGAAATACCTTTGGCTTTATTTTGTGATGGTCATCTCCTGCTGAGCGTGGGGTGCCTCTAAGTGTGGCCTGCATATCCAGAGACACGCCATCGCAGGAAACTATTTGTTCCTTTGCCAGAGGGCGACAGTTTCAGATAGTGTCGGAGTTAGGGATGGGAGCTCCGGCCACTTCTCTCAGCACTAGGACGCCATCTTGCTTGAACTTGTGCCTGTCTCTGTGAGTTCACATGTATATCTGCCCTGCTGTGTTTTGACACATTCTTTGCTTATGTTACTGTTAGAGGAAGTGTTTCGGCAGCTGGAAAAGCCCTTGATGAGGAGAGGAGGATAAAAATCAAATACAATATTCCAGGGTCAGGAGTGCAGCTGGGAAGGGGAGAAAAGGCCAGGGGATTGGAATTCAAACAGCTCCTCCATGCACATTGTGAGCAAGCCGGAGGGCCAAGGCTGCTAGCTGCAGCAGAGAACCCTAAGTGAGCAAGCAAGGCTGGGCTGTGGGCCCTATGAATGAAGGAGTGAATTTGCTTTGTAAGTACAATAGGGTCGTTTCTTCTAGTGCTTAGAGGCAGTAAGAGGTCAGAACGAATGTGGTTATTGTTAGTTTTGTGGCTGTGAGCCTAATAATACCATGGCTACAAGACTAATGATAACATAGCACACCTATTATGGCCCACATGATACAAATACACCTTTCTCATAAGAGAAAGGTGACAATGCATGCCAAAGTGTCAAGGAATGGGAGGGCACATTTGTCTTGAGGTTGTGCCTGACTCCCCTGCCCCCCCTCCCAGGACTGCCCCCATAGGGCCTTCAGGCTGCTTCTGTTATGATCTGACCCCTGTATCCTTTGGAAATGAGACTTTGTGCTCTGTACCACTCATTAGCCCTTTCTCTGAGCATCCTTTTTCTAGGATTTAAGAAGTTCCCCAGTGAGGCCGCACAGATGCTTCCCCAGCCACGGTGCTTTTGTGGTGTTTTGAAGGCTGGGGATCTGCTTTCATCTAGAGACATGTGCTTCTTTGTACAATTTCAGTTGTATCAGGTCAAGGTTACCAAAAAAATAAAAAATAAAAATAAAATAAATGTTTGTTGCTCTCTTGCAAGCTGACTTTGCTTCCTGCTCTTCTATATATTTTCTGTAGGGAGAACCAGAAAGGAAGGTGTCTAGAGGAATTTACAAGGGAAAGATGTAGGCTGGGCATGGTGGCGCACACCTTTAATCCCAGCACTCGGGAGGCAGTGGCAGGTGGATTGCTGTGAATTTGAGGCCAGCCTGGTCTACACTGTGAGTCCAGGACAGCCAAGGCTAAACAGAGAAACCCTGTCTCAAAAAAAAACAAAAACAAAACAAAACAAAAAAAACATTAAAAGGGGGCGGGGGAGGGAGGGAGGATGTATTGCAAAGACACGGAGAAATGTGAGGCATTTCTAGATGTAGGGGCTTTGAGTCAGCCATAGCTGTTTTGGCTGGTTCTCTCAGTTCTCTGACTGGCAAATCTCAAGGATTTAGAATGCACCTACCATGAATGCCCTGGTGGGGGTGGGTGGAGTGTGTTTGGATCGGCCCAGTGTTCAGCATCCTAGCTAGGTTGAGTTTTTCACTATACCAGCACAGAGGTATCGGGTCTCCATGTGCCCATCCGCGGTTACTAAGTCAAATATGGTTTAAAGTGGCAGAACCGTCTTCTCTTCATGCACATGTAGCAGTTCTTTCTTCTGAATGGGGAGTGGAGTTCTTGGGACCTAAAGTTTCAGGCTTTGTTTCGATGAAATAACAAAAGTGTGTGTGTGTGTGTGTGTGTGTGTGTGTGTGTGTGTGTGTGTGTGTGTGTGTGTGTTAACGACAAACCCCAAACCAAAAGCAAACAACTGAACAAACCAAAAAGCTATTCTAAAGTATTTTAGTTTGTGGTCCTGATATGTTTCTGTTTTGTGGGGCTATTTTTAGATATGTGCTTTTCTTTTTGGTAAATTATTTACAATGTTCTTCCAGTGAAAAGTCTATTTGTAGATACTTAACTACAAACTAGTCCTTGATGTCTGTATTTCCAACCCTCTGTGTTTGGAGGTAATTCTTGTTATGTAGCCCAGGATGCCATCAAACTGGAGATCTTCCTGCACCATCCTTCGGCTTAGCCTCATCCTTAGGCATTTCTGTGTTTCCGTTTGCTTGCTTGTGTTTTGAGACAGGTCTTCCTGTGAGGTCTGTGGGGTACTTTTTGTTTATGAAATGCCTTTTCTTAAGACCTTTATTTTGTGGTGCTAGGATGGAATAAATAATTTGAACTTGCAGCTCTCCTCCTGCCTTAGTGCCTCAGGTGCTGAGATCACAGGTCTATGGCTACAATGCTAACTTATTTCTATTTATTGAATGATTGAACTAAAGGGGAATTGCAGAGGTTGGTTTGTAGATTTTGAAAATTTGTTACTTTGGGGGCTGGAGAGATGGCTCAGAGGTTAAGAGCACTGACTGCTCTTCCAGAGTTCCTGAGTTCAATTCCCAGCACCCACATGGTGACTCACGACCATCTACAATGTGATCTAATGCCCTCTTCTGCAATGCAGGCAGAGCACTATATACATAATGAATAAATAAATCTTTTTTAAAAAAGTAACATTAAAAAAAAAGAAATTTTGTTACATTGATACTTAATATACTTCTTACTGTTAAATAGTAAAAATTTCATACTTTTGACCTCTTCAAAACTTAGTAGGCTGCTGTTGACCAGAAGCCACATGAAGGTCATGGGCAGCTGATGAACATAAAGTATATATGGTGTATGCATTATATATAGTAACATTTTACAAGAACTGAGAGAGATCATTTGTTACTGTGTTGGCAATCAGCTGGAGGGGCTAGCTGCTCACATGGAGATGGCAGGGAAATACTAGCACCCACCCCCCCTTCATCATGGTAACCTAAGTCTGAACTCTCAGACTTGAGCTCATTGCAGTAGCAATAGGCAGTGGCTGTGAAAGTGTCAGTGTAGTTTGTATTGCAATTATACTATGTCTCTATGTTTCTTTACCTTTCTCTCAAAATGGTGCCATGTATTGTCTATTTTTATACCCAAGTTTTGAGAGGTTAAAACTTTCTATAATAGATTTGTATGTATTCTATGCTAGAAAGTGATAAAAAGAGATGTGATCTTTTTATATTTTATGTGTACCTGTTTCATCATCTTTTCTTTGTAGAATTTTGCTGAAAGCAAGGGCTTTGTGTGTGGTGGGCAAATGTCCTACTGCTGAGCAATATCAATTTTTTTTTTACTGGTTCTAGGTTATTAATCTTTAAGCATTTCCAAATTGTCACAAATCTAAAACAAATGTGTGTAAAGGTACACTTGCTGAATTCAAACCTATGTTGTGCACTTTGATTGATTTTTGGATTGTTTTTCTCTACTGTGAATTCATACTCCTTTTTATGAACATTTCCATGATTTGGGTCCAACATCAAACCTAAAACAAACCCAATTCTTTCATGCCCTACAAATACAAATACATCTTTGAGGGTTTTGAGGAGGTTATGTTTTATCTAGTGCATGAATACAGTATTATCAAGAACATAGGCTTTGGGGGCTGGAGAGCTGATGGCTCAGAGGTTAAGAGCACTGGCTGTTCTTTGAATGGTCCAAAAGGTGTTCAATTCCCACCAACCACATGGTGGCTCACAACCATCTATAATGAGATCTGGTGCCCTCTTCTGGCCTACAGGCACTCACAAAGGCAGAATACTGTATAAATATTAAATAAATAAATATTCAAACACACACACACACACACACACACACACACACACACACACACACACACACACACACAGGCTTTGCCATTAAAAGGACCAAAGTAGAAGCCTTTGGCTTCACCTTGTACTGACAGAGCGGGTGTGGATAATTTGTTCAAATTCCCAAAACATCTCTTTCTGTTTTGGACTCTTGTTTCAGATGCTTGGCTACTGTGAGTGAAACATCCACTAAATGATGCGTCTGGCTGGAATGTGCTGGATAAACTGGAAGGAAGCACGTCTTAGTTCCAGCTAAGACAGTCTTGAATTTGAGACCATGCTTCCAATGGGAACTTGAGTTAATTTTGCAATCCCCTGCTCATAATACATACAAGCCAAGATATGGAATTGACCCAAGTTTTCACCAGTGAGTGGACAGGCAGATAAGCAGAGTGTAGCTCCTAGGAACAAGGTGTTACTTTTAAGCCTTTAAACAAAGGGAGCTTTGATACCTACTTGTGAAAAAGAGCAGGAGGAGATGGCAGCCACACCTGTGATCCCAGCATTTGAGAGTCTGAGGCAGGATGGACTACACAGCTAAGTCAAGGGCAGACTGAGCTAGTTAGTGAAACCCTGTCTAAACACACACACACACACACACACACACACACACACACACACACACACACACACACCACAAAGGTTGAGGATATAGCTCAGTGGTAGAACACTTGTCTTTTATGAGTTAGACTCTGGGTTAATTCCCTAATGCCCCCTGGCCCCTACACACAAAGCAACTTTACTACATATCTCCCCTTAATTCTTTGTTTGGAGCCCTTGTCTGAAAACTAGAGCAGTTCAACGAATACTTCTGTTATCCTACCATCAGATTGACTAGTTCTGTTTAATTCAATTAAAAAGAATTACAGACATTGAGTTTCTGTAGTCTGCATCTCCTAAGGATCAGTGTACCTTTTCTACAACTACCATATACCACTGTCACGTCCTAGAAAATGAACAGTCTTAATACATCTGAATAACCATCGTGACTCATGTTTAAAATTTCCCAGGTTTCTCTCCCTCCGCTCCTCCCTCCCTCTCTCTGTCTCTCTCTCCCTGTCTCTCTGTCGTCTCTCTCTCTTCTTCCCTCTTTCCCTACCTCCCACCCCGCCCCCCCCCTCTGTCTCTCACACACACACACACACAGGCACTCATGCACATCTATGCACATTTTTGGTAGCTTCTTTGTTTGCTTACACCCTGAGGAATATCTTGTCCTTTCTTTTTGGGAAATATGTTTTATACTACGGATTGTTTTGCAGAATCTAAGAAAGCCACCTTATATAATGAGGATTTGCGTGAATCTCTTATTTCTTAAGAAAATTAATGTGAAAGACACGTATCTAGCCATGTGGGTAGATGGCGAGTTGTATTCTTTACCCTATGAGACTCTGAGAATCCTTGTTGCCTTTAGAGAGTACCCAGTGCCAAGACGGTTTCCTGGCAGTTTCTCACAGACCAGACTATGTAGCTCTGGCCACACCCAGTTAGACAGTCCCACTGTCAGTATCGCAGCTTCTGTCCTGGGACTTCAATTAAAGTTATTGTTCATCTAAAAATGTCATTATCTATTTATCCTGGCATTAGGAGATGTCTGTTGTTTTGTGCCGCGTAGATGAAGTGGCTATCATAAAGGTTAGAGTGAAGCTCTTAGTATTCTCATTTGATTGTTAAGTCAGTTTAATAGCCAAGGTTGTGGAAGACTGGTGCGGGGTTGTTTGGTTTATCATTGCCTAGTGTTTTTATTTATTTTGGTTACAGAGCCTCAACAGGAGGACATTTATGAGACAAAGTGTCAGCTTGTCTTCACGGCCCAAATGACGCTTTCCCTTTCTGGTGATCCATTTCCTCCTGCTTTCCCTTGTTATCAGCGAGTGGTGATGACAGAGGGTGGTGTGAATTGGAGTCCTAACCCCGGGTCAGGAGGCCAGAGAATCCCATACATTTGCAAATGTGCTTTCTGCGTAATTGTTTATTGGTTTTGCTCCAGGAAGAGGCTTCAGTGGGCTCTGTTCACTTTTTAGTGGTGCCCCTAAGCCCCCAAATAGTTTCCATATCCGATATTTTCGCCGGGCATTTCCTTTTGGTGATTTCTTTTGTTTATTTGTTTGAATTTTAAAATTGTAAGAAACAAATGAAACGTGTTAATTTTTGTCTTTGCCCAGAGATAACCACTGTTTAATAGTAATATGTCTATTTAAACTAAACACAAGGGAGTATACATACGTGTGTCATTATATATGGATTATTCATCTTTGTTAAGTAGATCAACATTTTTGCTTAATTGCTGCAGAGTAGCCTATGGTATAGATATGGTATATTGAACTAATTGCCTTGGAATATTGAACTAATTGCCTATGGATGGACATTTGTGTTTTAATAGGAACCAGTCTTTAAGTAGTCAGTGAAATAAGAAATAGGGAACGCAGGCTTTTGCTACCTATCGGAGCTTTTCCTCTGTCCTACCATCTTAAACCCCTCCTCTAAGGTCTAGTGTTTGGGTCACAGAACTGTTTACTTTTCTCCAAACAAGTAAAACACATAGTGTTCTCATAGTATTCTCTCCAGCCCCAAATAGTGACATGATTTAGCAAGTCATTACAGACCAATAAGGAATATAATAATTTGTACGAGCTCTCCACTTTGAACTAGGTTTTAAATGGGCTTTAATTTTGTAGAGTGCATCTCCAGTTCCACAGGTGAGTTTTTTGTTTGTTTGGAAGATAGTGTAATACCGTAATTGTTAAAATGCTTGAATGCTGTAGACATGCAGGGACGCAACTGCTCATAAACATGTCTGATAATAAGTGCGTGTGGTCTGTGTGCTCCTGTCGTAAACTGTTGAAAGACATGGGTCTGATTATCTTTTCTGACTGTTCTCTCTTATCTGGTTGTCAGTGACATGGCCAGATTAGAGGCTCTGCCATTCAACACCCTTGGGCCCATGGTAGTAACTGTTCCCATCTGGCTGGGGGTGATTAATAGTGTTGGTGTCACAGCATAAATCACATTTTGTCCTTCAGTCAGCTGAGACTCTGGCCATTAAAAAAATTTACTCTGTAAAAATCAATAACCAGTGGTTTTTGGAAAGGAACAGTTACCGCTCCTCCCCTATCCCCCACCCCTACCTCAGTACAGATTTAAAAATTACTGGTCTCACTAAAATAGTGCAGAAATACAATCTCAAAGATAAAGGACGACCTTAAGTAAGAACAAGTAGGAAGCTATTTTGAGGAACACAAAGCAAACAAAGAAACCTAGTACCCCCTAAAAGTCCTTAAGAGTGTCGCCCTTCCCTCGGATTCTGAAAACAAACCCCAGATAAGATGAATTTTCAGAAAAGCTTGGAGAAATAAGTTGAGTTGATAACGGCTAAACGCCACACAGTCCACAGTCTGTGGACTGTAGCTAAATTATAGAAAGTCAAGTTTCTTCATTTACTTTCTCTGAGTTTGTTCAGTGTGTCATTACTGCTAGGGAGGTGAACACAATTTAAATAAATCTTAATATACCTCATTTTGTAGAGATATATGAACGTTTTACAGTAGTAGCTTTGAACCATGAACAGCTGTGGGTTTTGAATGGATAGTGGCAAAGTCAGTGATCCGGTTGTAGCTTCACGAGCCCCCGTGTGAGTGTTGCTCCCACAGTTTTTCAAGATAGGGTTTCTCTGTGTAGCTTTGACTGTCCTGGACTTGCTTTGTAGACCAGGCTGGCCTGGAACTCACAGAGATCCACCTGCCTCTGCTTCCAGAGTGCTGGGATTAAAGGCGTGCGCCACCACCGCCCAACTTGGAGTTACAGTTTTAAGTGCCATGTGGGTGCTGGGATTTGAACCTGCATCCTTTGGAAGGGCAGTCAGTGCTCTTAACCGCTGAGCAGTTGTCTCTCCAGCCACACACTCTTCGGAATTTTTAATCCAGCCCATAGCACAGATATTTTGCATCATTTCCTCTTCAGACACGATCCAATAAAAATGAAGAAACAACACCATGTGCCTTTTATGAAAAATATGAGCCTGGGGAGACTGAGATCTTGCTGAATCCGGGAGGAAAAACCTTCTGGCAGAGTGTTTTTGGTAGAAGTCTGTGTTTCTCGTCTTACTGTGTGGTGACTGCAGCTGAGAAGAACTTGGCTTCCTGTCCCCGCACTGTGTCCTTCTCATTTACATTATTGGCAGTCGTTCCCTGCTGGAAGTTTAAATTATCTCAAGAACTCCAAACTGAGTTCAGATGTTTGTTTATTGGCGTTGCCTTCGGCTTTTGAAAACAGGCTTTTGTGTTCTCCCAGTCTTAAGAGAGGGCTCTTCTGAGAATCAGCCCTCCCTCCCTCCTCGCCCTTTTCTGGGAACCTGCTTCAGTCTCATGCAGAAAATTAAATAAAGAGGACATAGGGCAGAAAACTGCTTGAAAGGAGGCTCCCGTGGCCTGGCGGCTTGAAACGGGAAGGAGGTGGGACCCAGCATCCTGCGTTTGTGCTTTGTTTTTGAAACTTAAAGTTAGTTGTGTTAATGAATTAACCAGAAGGCTAGTAATGGAAAATGTTTCTCCTGTCCTGGTGGGGGAGCCAGATACTATAGATTTGTCACAGGAAGGCTGTTGATTCTGGCTTCATTGTTGGCCCAGTCATTTGTTGAGCTGGTAGCTGGAGCGCAGGCCACACACTTCTTCCTTCTGGTCTTCATGTATTGGAACTACTTGCTTATTGTTTCTATTGGAGCAGACTTGGCCGAGAAAATATGGTGAGCCCTGGGGTCCGTTTTATTTTTATTTGTGTGTGGGTTCTCCGGGGACAGTGCTGTTTGGGGGTTGGGGAGGAGGGGGCAGAGTGATCGTAATCGATGATGATCGCTGGTTGAAGCGATGCTTCGTTTGTGAGCGTTCTGTCGCTAATGCTTTTCCTGTGTCATCCTCCTCAGAGCTCCGGGAACGCGTCCTACCGCTGTTCCATGTCCTCCTCTGCGGATTTTTCTGATGAGGATGATTTCAGCCAGAAATCTGGCTCAGCATCTCCAGCTCCGGGAGACACCTTACCCTGGAATTTGCCTAAACATGAGAGGTCCAAAAGAAAGATTCAAGGGGGCTCGGTGCTGGACCCGGCTGAGAGGGCTGTGCTTCGGATAGCAGGTAAGTGGGGGAGGGGATGGAGTGGGGACCAGGGTAGCAGAAATTCGCCCATCCGTTCCCTGGTGCTGTATCTGCGAGCTGATGCGCTGGATAGAAATTTGTCTCAGGTGGGGGAGGAAATGACCGTGTTTACTTCATGGAGCGCTTTGCCTGCCTGCGCCGGGTGACTAAGCTGTTTGGCTCTGCTCTCTGGTTGGATGAATCGATAGATTATCAAAGCAAGCAAATATTTACTGGTATCTGTGTTAAACTTTGCTGCGGATGCACACTAACCATTGAGACAACCCCGGAGTACCAGTTCCAGTGACTTCCTGGAGTATTTTGCTGTAAGCTGTAGGAGAACAGCCTGCACTTTCTTTTTCTTTTTGCCCAAGGGCACTGAGCTACGCAGGTCCATGGTACCTAGGATGTAGGACATAATCCAGCAATGTGGATGCCCTTCTTTTTTTTTTTTTTTGTAGCTTTTCTGTGAGCATCATGAGGCCATAGGTGCTTTGTGTCTGTAGTGTTTGTGAGGGCCCATCATGGTCACTTGATTAATTAATGCGTGGAGATGCCAGTGTGTGTGTCCTGTGCAGGGTGTTCCCTTGCCTTGGCCATACAACCTGAAGCAGAAGGGATAGTTCGTTTCACCTACTTGTAAACTGAGAACACCAGGGAGAGCAGCTTTCAGGCCCTGATGTTCCCGTGGGGCTTGTGCATACATAGAGTAACGCAAGAGACCGGCTTCCCGGCCGGATAGTTCTGCATTTTAACATTTTCCCCCTTCTTGGAAATGGTACTAGGGCAGGATGGCCCGGGTATGTCTCTGGAGATTCACTCGGAAAGGCCAAAGGCCACATGTTCGGGCCTCCTTCCCTCTGCCCTGCCTCCCCTCCCCCCTTGTGACTGGGCAGGAGAAAGGAGCTGTGCTCTCACCAGTTTCTCTTGCTTTTGCTTCCCAGGTAATGCAAAAACTGGGGTTTTGTCTCCCTGGGGGCTGTGGCCATCCCAGATTCAAGGCATCCCGGCAGCCTAGGGGGAGTCTCCGCAGGGTCCCTGCAGCGGGAGTTTTTGAGTATAAGAAAAACAAACAGCCTAGCCAGTAGCTCTGTAGTCCCTGGTTTCTGGGGCAACAGCCTTGAGCTTCTTTTGGCTTCTGTTGTGAGATGCCGGCTGGTCTCACCCAGCCTTTGAGGAGGAGGGGTGGGGCAGGAAGGGGAAGAGGAGGGAGGATGGAAATTGGGGGCCAAGTGAGAGTGAGGTGGTTTGGGCCTTGGCTCCTCTTATTACCCTGCCTTCAGTGAGTGTTTCGTCATCACGCAGTCCTGCTTCTGTCTTGTTGAAAGCCCCCTGCATCTCTAGCACTCAAGGGAGAGGAGGGACACTACCAGACCCAGACTTTGGGCTCTACAAAAGGAGAACATAGGTGAAGGGAGTATGTATGCAAGCTGTTGCGGACTATGGCAAGCCTACAGCGTCAAAACAGGATGCCTATTCTCTGTAGCTCTGTTGGCTTGGTTTTTGTGTTTTTTGAGATAGGGGCTCACTAAGCTGGCCTGGGACTGTTTTTTTTTTTTAAACTTTTATTGAATGTCTATGATTTACACGTCATGCACCAAAATCCCTCACCTCCCCCCCCCCAGTAAAATAAAACAAACAGACAAACAAAATATATTGTCACAGAAGCTGTAGTGTATTATACAGTATATAGCCAGTCGGCCCTGCCCTGATGATACAGGAGCAGGAGAGCGGGCCCTGCCCTGAGGACATGGCCTGGGATTCTTTATGTCCATGAGGCTGGCCTCAAACTCAGAGATCTGCCAGCTTCTGCATCTTGAATGCTGGGTCAAAGTCATTCTCCTCCGCACCTGGCACTGTGCAGTTTTTGCGGGAGGTGGATATTTTGTTTGAGCTCATGAGGTAGAAGCAGGGTACATGTTTGTCAGTGGTAATGTGATTACATGAACTGTGGAACATTTTACCAGGTACATGTCTTGGGAGTTGCTATTAGCCATCAGCGAGCATTGTAGAAGGTGAGGGCGAGGAGGGACTAGGGACAGTATGTTACAGAGAGGAATGTAGATCTGACAGCAGAGGCCACATGCTGTTCGTTATAAAGTGCCCACTGAGTTTGAGATGGGTGACTGAGACCACAAAGCTTCTGCTTTTAAAAATCACATAATTTCTTCAAAAATAGAGCATGGCCGCCAAATTAACAATGTACTGAACAGAAGTGTAGAGGCACATTACTGCTTTTTAAAGTATTGGTGAATTATATGCTTGTTATACAGATCATAAATGATAATCCCACATGGAAGACAAGAGTTGGAGGTCGGTCCATGGTCCACAAGCGTCATTTTAATCCCTGTGTGACTGAATTAGGAGATTCGGGTATGCTGTATATCAGACTGGCCTCAGTTTACCCAGCGTGATTCTATCCACGGGGACCCTGGTGGCGAGGATAGTTTGAAAAACGCAGCACTAAAACTTCAGCTTTTAATTTTAAAACACATTTTACACTCTTGAAGCTCAATCTCTTCCTTGAAATTAATCCCTTGCGAAAGACGGAGTGCTGCTCAGGAATGGTGAGAAGTTTGTGGCGCTCAGTTTTAGTAGTAAAAGAGCTTAATAGATTTCTTGAGACCATTAAAGCAGAGCTGTTTGTGAAACCCGCCCCCCCCACCTCCACCCCCACCACCCGCCCCAGTCAAAAAGCCACGAGGACCGTGGGATAATTTCATTCATCTGTAGTTAACACCCGCTTATTGAACTTCTGCAGTAAAACATAGAAAATAGTTCTGCCTTTAAAAAAATCATAGCTCACGTGACAGATAAATGTGTTGCCGGACAGTTGCCACATGCTTTGAGAGATTAGCTGCACCGGGTGGAAGCACCTAATATTAAAACAGTCCAGAGGAGTCTAATTAACGTGGGGGAGAGGGAGGTGTGGGAGGCTCCTGAAAGGCTTTTGAGAGGAAGTACCACTTGAGCTGAGATTAAAAGAGCTTGGCAGAATTAGGATGACCGGCAAGGCCACTTCAAAGGGATGGGACTTGTTTAAATGTGATCTGCAAGTAGGGTGCGTAGCTAAGCATAGGGACTGGAAAGGGAAAATGGTACAGACTACCCTGGTGCTGGCCTGCAATATTGAGCCCCTGAGGCTACGCCCACTGTTCAGAGCGGAGCATCTCCAACAGGCTTCAAGACAGTGCAGTAATGTAGTCAGGTTTGTGTTTTTAAGTCAGCGGAGATGGTGATGTGTTTCGGACACTTTATGTATCTACAGATAGCACTTGCCTTGGTCACCCGAGGTCTTGATTTGATGCCCATCACTAGGGGGATAAAAGACACTTTGATGTTCACTGTATCTTTCTTATATTAAAATCTGCATTTACAGGATACTCAGTTTCTCTTAGGGTCACTGTGAGATTGGGTAGTATGTGAGGAGAGGGGCTTTGCAATGCTTCCTGTGTATCTTACATGTGAATAATACAGACCTGCTGCCCTTAGCTGTAGGGTATCATCGGATGGGTTCTCTGTCGTGAAATTACCTGTAAATGCACATAGCTTTTCAGTGACACTGTTGTTTTAAAAGGAGAATTTTTAAAGCGAGCTTTGGCTGATTGAAGGATCCGGTTCTGAATGTGTAAGTTTGGTTTGATTTCCTCCTCTGCTACTGTCAAAGTTTGTTGTTGCTTTTTTTTTTTTTCCCAAGACAGGGTTTCTCTGTGCAGTTCTGGCTATTCTAGACTTGCTCTGTAGACCAGGCTGGCCTCGAACTCACAGAGATCCACCTGCCTCTGCCTCCCGAGTGCTGGGATTAAAGGCGTGCACCACCACGCCCTGCATGTTCTTGCTGTTCTATGAGACAGATTCTCATTCAGAAAAAATCGTCTGTCAGTGTGTCGAGGCTGACTGCAGAGGCGGATCCTCTTGCTTCATCTCTCCAAAGCCAGGATTATAGATGCGTGCCACCATTGACCGTCTCTACTGTGTTCAATTACTGAACTTTTCTTAGTTTCAGCTTCTTAATCTAAGGGTCATGACTGTGGTGAAATTTAGGATAGAGATGTGAAAGATAGAGATGGAGAGTGTAAATGTTTTGAGAATTCCATGCTACGTGGGAAATGCTCTATAAATAAGTGATAGCTCTGTGCATAACCAGGCATCTTCTGAGCAGGTACAGATGCATTGCCCGAGGCCTACATGCACCCCATATAATAGGAGCTGTGATTTTCTCAGTTCATAAATTCCCTCAGTGAGTAGAAGCACCCCAAGGCCATCAGCTAGCATCTGGATTCAGGTGGTCTTGACTCCAAAGCCAAGATCTTTGTTGCTAGGCTGTTTCTGCTTCCCCGTGAATTATACTGTTAGCAGCAGCATATCCACCTGCTGTAATGGTTCCAAGAATGCTTGGGGCAAAGGTTAGACCCCAGATACTGCTTCTGCTCGTTTTCACTGGCTCTGTAAGTGGACAGTTTAAAGAACACTAAAATACATGCTGACTGTGCTCGTAAAACTGGATGCTACTAGGTGTGAGTTTCTGATGAAGGCTCAGGCTTTTCCTTCTGTGACTGTACTGTGTATTCAGAGAGACCCGTGTCTGTGTGAGTGTGGAGTGTAAATGCGAACTCGTTGCTAAAACCTTCCAGAAGGTTTTTCCAAGGTTACTTCATAAGCCTTGTGCACACGAACGGTATACTGAGTTTTATTTATTTGCAGGGATCAGACTCAGATCACAGGCCAGTGATCAGGCTAGAGAAGAGAGACGGGAAATAAAAGCAGCCTCTGATTCCAACAGAAGTCATTTTTCAAGCATGTTTCATCCTCATACAGAGTTACTAGAAAGTGGTTCCAATTCCACAACATTAAACACCAACAAAGAAAGACAGAGTCAAGGGGGAGAGGCCAGTATATGCTGGAGATAGGGGATGGAAGCTTTCGAGAGAAATGTCAAGTGTGGAGATGGCCATCCCTTTAGTGGGCTTTCTAAGCATCAAAATGATGGTAGGCAACATTTCAAAACCCATTGGCACTCAGAACTTCATTTAGGGGGCTGGAGAGATGGCTTAGAGGTTAAGAGCACTGGCTGCTCTTCCAGAGGATCGGGGTTCAATGCCCAGCACCCACAAGGCAGCTCACACCCATCTCTAACTCTACTTCCAGGTGATTTGACACCCTCACACAGACATATAGGACACACACACACACACACACACACACACACACACACACAAATTCATTTAGGTCCTGTTACCATCCCCTTTTTTCCCCCATGAAGAGAATCAGTTACTTGCTGTTAGGCCACAGTAAGTATCCAGGATCCCATCTACAGCCCCTGGACTGCAGTGTTCTGGTAAACATCCATTTACACGCCTGAGTACCCATTGGCTCATTTTGAGGTCCTTTAAGGTTACTTATTTTAGCATATGACATATCAAATGTAAGAGAACCTTGTTCATTTTGTTCAATGGATACTGGTGCTATGTGCAATGAATAAGAGGAGGAAGCAGGGAGGTGACAGTAACCTGGCTGTGGCAGATAAGGGGAATAAGAGTCCCTCCTAGAGCAGCAGCACATGCGCCTGCAGGCTCTGGGGGGCAGAAGGGAGGGGCGGCTGACTGGTCCTCTGCAGCCCTGACCCTGGCGGCGCTGTCAGGCCTTGATGCTGGCTGCCACCTCCAGAGGCAGCCAGGTCCTGGCGTCCCTTGGACGCGGGGTCCATCCCCTCCGAGCTCTGGTCCTTTGATGCTCTAAGATGGGCTGGGGAAAGTACTTCCAACATGGTTCACGACTCTTCCTTTCCCAGAGGAGTGCCTCCCGCCCTTTCAGTAGGGACAAGACCCGGGGCTTTGTTTCCCAGCACCTGTTGTGGGTCCCAAATAGAAACTGCATTGGGACCAGCGGCGGGCGGTGGGCGGGCCGGAGGGCGGTGCCGGAGCCGTGCGCTGCCGCTCCTCCTCCCGGGCGGGCGTCTCTGGCGCAGCCTGGAGATGCCGCAGAAGCGCGGCGCATCCCGGCGGGGCAGCGCCGTCCTCTGCAGCGCCGTGGCCCGGGGCGCAGGGTCAGGAGGCTGCCCGCCCCGAGCCACCGCCCGCTGCCCCACCAAGCCTTCCCTGGGGGCGCCGCCCCGGGATTGCCGCCGCGCTGTCTCTCCAGCCCCGGGTTGCTGACGCCTCCTCTCAGGTCCCAGGCCCAAGGGCGCGGCCAGCCCCTCGGACCCCGGCATGGCGGGGTACCTGTCCCCGGCCGCTTACCTGTACGTGGAGGAGCAGGAGTACCTCCAGGCCTATGAGGATGTCCTGGAGAGGTACAAAGGTACGAGGTCCCTGTGCTGCTCTGCGCGGTGGGGCAGGGCCCATGGGAACCGCTACCTTTCCCAAATCAGAGCCACCCCCGCGTGGGCACAAGTAAACAGTAGCCGGAACCAACCCTGGGGACTGCCAGGTGCTCTGATGGAATCCTTTATCCCAGAGCAGGGCTGGGTGGGTGAGGGTTCGGAGACGCCCTATGGTAGGCGGTGGAATGGGGGGCGGGGGAGGTCTGTTTCCAAGAAGCACTTTGCGTTTTCTTTTCCCTTTGTAGAAGCTCTTAAGCACCGAGCATAGCCATTATTCTTCCTGGGAGGGCTAGATGCCATTATTTCTCTGTGAGATTTCCAAGCCTGGTTGCTCCTGCCTGGCATAGGTTTGGGCAACCTATAAAAGGTTCTGGTATTACATTATTTTTCTCGAAAAAAATTTGTACTTATTTGAAAAAAGTTTCTCGCCTGTGGTTATATTCCAACTCTGATGCAGTCTAAAATTATTTCATATCATGATAAAAGGAAGACTTTAGTGAGAGAGTTGGCTGTACATTTAAATGTAACGAAGTCTATTCTGAGATGCTTTTCTGCCGAACGTTCAGGTGCAGGAAATTTCACGTCAACTTGATTATCGCGGATGTCTAAGTATTAAGATTACTTTAAAGTTAAATGCATTAGCTAAAATAGAAGTTGCGCTTCTCCATGTTGAGTCCTTAGGTCTATTGAAATGTATTTAAGTATGGATAGACTGGTGTTATTGCGACTTGAGATATTTGTGACTTCACATATTTGTGAAGATGGCTCTCAGATATGTGTAAAATATTAATAGTGAATAGTGCTGTTTCATATGATGAACCCAAGTGCATCTTTTTAATGTTCTCTTTGGGTTTAGTAACACAATTTCTGCAAATGAAATAAAATGCATACAGTTTTGTTACTAATATGAATCCAAAACTGAATGACCAAAAATTCAAGCTCCCTAAAGCTCAGTCTTCCTACAATTATGTTTTACCCCTTTCTAGAATGTGTTCAATGACTGGGATCCTTAGATTCTTTCATATCAGTTTGTAAACACAACTGGAATTCCTTTGTGCCAGAGCTCTTTTGTTGATAATACTACTATGAGCAAGTAGGTGGTATTTTAAGCTATCTTGTGTCTTGACATTTGCTTGTATATGTAATGCTCTGAGGTTTACTTCTGTTTCTATTTAAAACGGCCCTCTTACTCAGTTGCCTATAGAAAGTTAAAAATGACTAATACTGCAGAATAGGCCTGTAAGTGCTATAATTTGAGAAAAAAATCAGAAACATCTATAATGTATATGTCTTATATTTGGGAAAAATATAGCCTTTAATTTTGGGGAGGGGCAGTTTGGTCAAATTTAACATCAGTGATAGATGGGCCATTTCAGGTGACAGAAAAAAGAAATAACCAGAATGGTGATTTTGGCCAGTCTTGAGGAAACAGGCCTTGTTTAAAAGCTTGTCTTATTTGTCTTAGTAAGTAGCAGACAAATATATGTGACTACTGTACATCTCAAATTTCTTCATTTTGATGCTATTTTTACTGCTAGTAATATATGCAGACTGCAATTTCTTAAGACATTTTGCCCAAGATTTCACAGAAAAAAAAAACCAACAAAAACCGAGGGGATATTTCCCCTGTTCTTTGTGGTTTTGAAATGCTTAGGTCAGCAAATTACGTTTAACTGTACAGATGTTCTGGCTTTCAGTTAGTCTTGGAGAGGAAAAAAAGATTATTGGCCAGTGTATTCCAAGAAAAGCCAGAGACCTGGAGAGCCCATTGTTTCCTGAGGTGTGTGGAAGCCAGTTTTGATTTCCCATCAGTGACCAACACGATGACTTCACTACAGTACTTATTATTCCAGTGGCTGACTATAGGGGCTGATCTAATTAGAAAGGAATTGTCTGCTTTGAATAGGGAGTGCCAGTTTGCAAAACTTTCCAAGTTCAGTTTTCTGAAATAATGCATTGTCCAACACATTTTATGTTCCAGTTTGAAGAGAGGTTGTTCTGGTTTTTATTTCTAGTCCTCGGTTACAGAACGCGTTTGCAGTGTGACTGGGTAGCCAAGTATATGCCCAGCTGTTGAGCAGTGTAAATGGTAGAGTCAGCTGGACCAGATACAAAATGAGCCTGTTGCCAAAATATAGAATTCCAATAATCTATAGTGTTAGGAGTTAGGAGAGTTAGGTTTGGAGGTTGGGAGCGGTGTTTGGCACAATCCTCAGGTGGCCTTGGAAGGTCTTCACACTGGGCCCACCAGAGACAAGAGGTAGTGGTGAGCAAGCCGTGGTTTTCATGGTATGCTCTATTCTTGTGTGTGTGGCTTTGGTCCTTTAAGTCGGAGTAAAAATAGGCAACTGTTTACTGAACTGGAATAACCCAGGGCTTTATTTCCTACAGAGAAGGGCGCAGAGCTCCGGATCATGTTCTCATCTAGTTATTTGTAAAATAGATTCATAGTCAAAACATTCCAGCTCAGAATATTTCTGAACTTAAACATTTAGTTATTTTAACAAATCAGAGTGAATAAAGGCATTTAAAAAACATAATCCTTTAATATTGTTTATGTTAGGCATTGCCCATGTTAGTACCTTTCTATCTATAGTAAATTATTCAATATAGCCCTTGTGTGGTACAAAATATTTTTAGCATCTTAGTATATAAGATAGGATCTCATCTTCTCAAGTGCAGTGAAACTAACTGGTATACTGTGTTATGTGAATACTTAGCTGCCGCATTAATCTGTGAAGTGCTGCTGTTTGAGTTGTCATCGATCATGTTTTCCCAACACAGACACTTTTATATGATGCTAAGTGTGAAAATAGTTCATGTGAATCGTTATACTTTATTCTGTGTATTTTTCAATTGTGGTGTGTGTGTGTGTGTGTGTGTGTGTGTGTGTGTCTGTGTGTGTGTGTGTTTGACAGGTGTGAGGTCAGAGAATGACTTTGGGGAGGAGCCAGCTCTTTCTTCCACTCTGTTGAGGCAAGCTCGCTTTGTGCAGCCGACTCCAGTCTAGGTGGCCAACTAGATTTCTGGTCCTCCTCTCAGCTCTGCCTACCATCGTGCCATAGGAAGGAGCACTGGGTCACAGATGTGTAATCACTGGATCACAGATGTGCAATCACTGGATGGTATGGCATCTGGCTTTTTATTTATTTGTATTGTTGGTTTTTGAGACTTCGTACAATGTGTTTTTATTACACTCTTTCTCACCCGCACCCCCCCAGCTTACCCCCAGATCTGGCTTTTTATGTGGGTTCTGGGATCAAACCCAGGTTGTCAGGCTTGTGCAGCTGAGCCATCTTGCCAGTCCCTGCTCTGTATACTTTAGGATTAATTTGAAAATGTTGAAAAATCTTGGTCTCACACAATGCTGATTCTTCCAGTGTCTGGAATGTATTAGTTGTCCTGCACAACTGTAGTGGCAACACTATTCTCTGTGAAAGTTGGTTATTACCACAGCAGTGCAAAGAAACCTTTTATTTATGTGTTTGTTTGTTTTGTTTTTGTTTTTGTTTTTTTGAGACAGGGTTTCTCTGTGGCCTTGATTGTCCTGGAACTCGCTCTGTAGACCAGGCTGGCCTTGAACTTAGAGAGCTCTCCCTGTGTCTGCTTCCCAAGTGCTGGGATTAAAGGTGTGCGCTACCACTGCCCAGCAGAAAACCTTTTATTATTTGGACCCCAGGTGAAGTTTTCTCTCTTCCACAGGCATTTGTATAAGTACTGTGTCCATGGTGACAGAAGGAAGCAAGAGTACAGTAGTTTTCATTGTCAGTTTAGCCTCGCTATCTTAGGGGGACATGTAATTGATTGGTAAATGCTCCCCTTTTCTGGAGACCAGGTCTGGTACTCCAGCAGGGTGAATTTTAGGGCAAATGTGTGGGAATGGTCTCTGCTGTGTGCAGTACCCTCTGTGACAATTTTGCATAGTAGGTTTCAAATGGCTTCAGGATTCTGCAAACTGTGATTTCAGGTTTCCTGTGTTCATGGCATAGTTATGCAATAAATGAATTTTATTCTATACCATAATAATGTGGCATTGAGTTAGCTGGTGTTAGTTTGTGATTTTGCTTTGTTTTTTTGTTAAAATGGGCTTAATTTGTGCTCCTTGAGACTAGCTGTTCCTGACAAACAGTAGGCGACAGTGATTAACTAAGTAGTGCCCCACCCCCTTAGGTACCAAGAAGTTCAAGGCTTGCAGGTCAGGGTTATAAAATATCCCCATTAGCCAGAAGTTTGTAGTGCTACTTGGCTACTTAGAGTCTATTATGTAATCATTTAACAGTTACAATATGGTTGCTACTCTTCCAGCCCTTGTGTTTCGGCTTCATTTGCAAATAAGAAAATGTAGGGTGCTTTGTTGTTGTTTGTTTGTTTGTTTTTAAGACTGACTTTATGTAGTGCCAGGAATAAAATTGAAGTTGTAGTTTTACAGAATAAGGAAAGAATGGCTACTGCTACGACACCCGGTAGTCTCTGGCACACAGGATAAAATGTCTGTGCTAAATTGGAAACTTGAAGTTTGGTTGCATCTTAACAACTGTAACACGGTACATTAGACTTCAGCAAAGTTTGCGGGAATGTGTGAAAGTGTCATTGGACTCTGAGGATTTTAAAAAATGAAATAAAAATGTTATAACGTGGATCAAAGCAGTAATTTTCGCTGAGTAACTAGTATTGTTTATAACCTTGTCACATAAGAAGTGTTTGTCAGCTCAGCAATGTGAGGATCCATTGTATTTTGAAATAAATGTGACTTTGAACTTCCTCTCTCAGACTGATGCTGTTTTGGTTTCTTTTCTACTGTAAATTTAACTGTAAATCTTAGTGACTGTAGTCAGGTACTTCAGAAAGAAAGCTTCATGCCTTTAAGAACTTTTAGGCTGTTTGCGTTTGGTTGGGCAGTTTGACAACACTTAATTTCTGGCTCAACAGTTTTGTTTGGACAGTGACGACAAGGAGGAGAGCTGAGAACACTGTATTGTCTCCTTGTTGTTTTACAGTGAGGTAGTGAGGCTCTTGTGTTTCTGCCTGTGGGTCTGATGGGTCCCAGCAGCTAGTCAGTGTGAGGAGCTGGGGTTTGGACCAAAGCCTCATCATGAAACTGGAGATTATGAAAACATCTGAAGTCATGGAGGCTGCACACAGACGGGCTGTTCTCTGGAATTTGGTCCCATAGCTGAGTATGGAAATGCAGACGGTACAGCCCAGTCCTTGACTTTCTACCTTATAACACACTACAAATGAGAAGGTGATTTGTTATTTAGAATGCTTATGAATGAGAGAAAGAACCCAGGTGCCTTTGTGACACGCATGGATGCCTTCCTCTCTGTAAGGACTTTGAAGACAAAACAGAGCGGATTTCTGCGTCCATTTCTTAGCTCTTAATAATCCTATGGTTATCTTTTCCTTGCCTCCAAAGGTGGCGCTCAGGCAGTTGTTGAAGTTGGCCATTGCTTCTTTAAGCAATTGAACAATCAGCCCTCCCCCACTACTCTTGAGTGGTGGTGGTTGCTGTTGCTGCCATTATTTTGGTGTGCATGCCTGTGTTTCTGTGTGTGCTCATGGAGGGTGGGGGTCCACCTCCGGGGGTCCTCTGGTACTATCCACCTTGTTTTTTGAGACTTGGTCTGTCACTTCAATACAGAGTATTGTGTTCAGATGGGCTCCTTGCTGGCTAAGCCCTGTTTCCGCCCTCCTCAGCACAGGGATGACAGAGGTGTACTGCTGGGCCTGACTTTTTAATGTGGCGCTGGGCCCTCATGCTTTTGTGGTGTGCTGGTTAGTTTTATAGCACCTGAGGGAACCCCAACTGAGGAGCCGCCCCCAGTAGATGGGCCTGCAGACATGTCTGTGGGGTATCTAGTTGACTGCTTATTGATGGAGGAGGGCCCAGTTCACTGTAGGAGGTGCTGCAGCTGAGAAGGCGGGCCTGGGTTGTATAAGAAAGGCAGCCAGACATGTGCCAGAAAGCAAGCCAAGGAAGCAGTGTTCCTCTCTGTTTCAATTCCTGCCTCCAGGTCCCTGCCTTCAGCTCCTGCCCTGGCTTTTTCCAGTGATGACTGTGACCCACTAGCTAGACACAAGCCCCTACCCACCCCCGCCCCCATGTTGGTTTTGGTCCGTATTTTATCACTGCACTAGAGAAGCAGACTAGGGTACAAAGCAAGCACTTGATCCCAGTGAGCCACAGGCGTGTGTTGCAGGGCAAGCTTTATATTTAAGGTCGAATGAGATGTTCCTCTTGGACAAGGCATAGTTGTCAGGGAGGAGCGAGGGGTATAGGGTAGCCACGGACATAGGACATGCCTCTGAAGTCCACTGAGAAGGCAGGCCCACTGGAGGGAGGCTCATGTCGATCTGGTTGGAAGGTGTTTTGGATGCTCTGCTAAGGACCACTTTTTTTTTCTCTCCTTCAATTTTGTAGAGAGTAGAATGGTCCTCAGCAGATGCCACCTATCAGGTGAGTGACAGCACTGTGGACAGTAGGATGGACAAGAAGGAGGGGAGAAAGGTTCAGACGCCACTATAAAATTATGATTTCTATACTAGGAATTCTGAATTTCTAGTTTCCATAGCCTACTACACACACCGCCATTTTACAGACACAAAGCGGAGGCTTAATGGAGTCGGGTTCCCTGAAACGGCGGTACCAATGACAGCATGTGCATCGGAATATCGAGTGGACGTTTGTTAGAAACTGTGCATTCTGATTGGCATTACCTCGGCAAGTAAATGTTACAGAATAGTTCTTATGGAGATACTTTCTTAATAATCTGATTTGGAGTAAAACTAGATCTTCTGAGGTATGCTAAATGGCATTAAGTAACAATAGTTTAAAATACTTAGAAGTTACTTCAGTTAGAGTGCTAAGCAGATTTTAGAGCTTGTGCTATTTTATGTTAGCTGAATTACAGATTCTAATTATGAGATATCTATGCAAATGAGAAAATTTTAATACAACTTGTAATGTCTATCTACTGTATATTTAGGTTGGAGGAACACTGAAAAGTATCAAGTTTTGGTAAATGCCCACCCTGCATGTGGCTACTTTGATACATGCCTGAAATGTTTCCTGGATAGAATTGTCCAAGAGAGTTGACAAAGTCTTGATTTTCTTTTTCCTAGTGGGAGAAAATATTCCCACTGGATCTCAGCACTAAAGCTCTTGTACAAAGCTACTATTGTGTCAGGGAATTAAAACTACGTTCTTCTGTATTCCGCTTTTCAGTTGTCTGTGCTGGTCATGCTGGTGTGACTGTACATATTCTTGATTTTGGCCTAAATAGTCCTTTGTAGTTTATTTATCTCAAGTTCGTAATGGAAGATAAAAGTGAAATATCCTAACAGCAGATTGGCAGATGAAGTATACCCAAGAACAGAAGTCTCTGTCAGACCTGGGCCAGGGACTTAAAAAAAAAAAAAAGTCACTAGATTGGTTTTTAGAACAGATTTCAGCTTAAGGAAAAAATAAACAGAAAATACACCTTTGTGAATTCTGTCCCAGCTTTTCTAAAGTTTGCTCTGTTGACATGTATAATTACATGTGTTATAACTGATGAGTAGATACCAATGCCTTATTATCAATTATGATCCATAGTTGGAGTAGTTTTTGTTTTGGGGCTGTTTCCAGGTTTTGACAAATGTGTGATATGTCTACCATTACAACAATGCAGAATAGGTTTACAAAAAAAAAAAACCCATCTTATTAGGGCTTGACAGCAGTGGCCCTTTTGCTTTTTCTATTTTTGCCTTTTTCAGAATTTGATAGATTCAGAACCGGGTGGAATATATCCTGTTCTTACCATCACCTTTCACACTGTAATGTTCCTCCCATCTTTTGGGTTTTTCATTTGATTTTTGTTTTTGGAGATAGGATCTCAACATGTACCCCAGGCTGGCCGGGAACTTGTTATGTAACCCACCTGGCCCTCAGACTCACTTTTCTCTCGGGCATTGGGACTACAGGTGTGTGTTACCAGGCCTGGTACACCATGTCTTTCATGGACTACCATACCATCTTTGTTATATTGCCAAATAACGGTCCATTGCTTAATGCCCCATCATTTAAATCTGTTCTTCCAATGAAGGGCATCCTCCTTGCTTTTCATTTTTATTTTTCTAAACATTTAAAAAGTCTTCTATAAACATTGTGCACATTACTTTTAAGTGCAGACTTAAACTTTCAAGTCACTTTAGGTAGAGGAATGAACTTGGTAGATGGTAAGCTATGTAGGTTCGCAAGAAACAGCTAATCTCTGTCCTAAGTGGCTGTGTCACCTTTTGTTTGCCCTGACAGTCAACGAAGGCTTCTGTCCTTCCGTGCCCATATCAACGGCTGATGTTTGTCTTGATCGATTTTGTGTTGCTATGGCAAGAGGCTGGCTATGTTATAAGAAAAAGAAGTCTGTTTTGGCTCATTGTTCTAAGCCAAGTTGAGACAGCCCCATGCAGTCTGTTTCTGGGGAGGGCACCATGCTGTCACATGCTGCGGCAGAGCCATGGGAAGGGACACTGCTCCTAAATCAAGTGTCTCTGTGTAGGAGGTCAGGGGAAGGTCCTGGTTTTCTTAGTCCATTGATGAGGGTAGCTGCCCGTGGCCTGCAAAAGTTGCTAGCATTTCCGGGCACCGCTCTGGAGAATTAAACCTCAACAGGATCACATTCAAACCTCTGTGGCGCCATCACTCTTCCATGTTTGAGCTCTGTTTGCTACTGGTTTTAATTTGCAGTTCATTAGCATATGATCTTGAGCATCTTTTCTTATATCTACTGGCTTCATGTACATCTCCTTTGAAGATGTGACCGTGCCCCACTTTTCTTTGTGTGGAAGTGTGGTGTGAGAAATCAAAGCGTACCCGGGGTCCTACTATGACAGGGTCTATGACGGGGTCTACCACCTGGATGCACTTCCGCAACCTTCTCACCTTCAGTTTTTAATTTTCTTATTGTTGTGTGTGAGGAGACCTTTGCACCTATTCTGGAAAGCAGAATGTTGCAGTGATCAGTGGTCCTTCTATAGCCTAACCTCCTTTTGATGTCCTTAAAAAAGAAGTGTTTCTCTCTCACCCACCTCTCTGTGTTTGTGAGGTGTGTGTATGTGGTATATGCACAGGTGTGTGTGTGTGTGTGTGTGTGTGTGTGTGTGTGTGTGTGTCACACCTTTATGTGAAGGTACAGAGTGGTGTCTCATGACCCTGGAAATAGACCAGCAGGCAGCGCCCTTCAGTGATCCCCACAGCACCATGGTTATTGCCCACACACAGCTCTTCATGTGGGTGATTTTGACTTGAATTTAAGGCCTCATGCTTACACAGTATGCCTGCACTTTGAGTCATCTCCTCAGTCCCCTCCTCCTCTTTGATGGTTTTGCATGACTATTTTATAGGTGTTTTTTTTAAGTAAATAGGGCCTGATCATTTCTTTTATGTGGTCACAGTGGTTTGTGTACTGTGTATTATGTTTCTGCTCAGGGCACGGCATTCTGCCTACCTCAGAGAGAGTGTGTGGGCTCGGTGCTCAGCAGGCTGACGATTTGCTCTGGTATCAACACATGCGGCTGCAGCGGTTCAGATAACTAGTGAGTTGGCAGCTATGGAGCTGTATAACACTTGAATCTAAAATTAGTTGAGCTGTTCTATTTTAAGAGTAGACTGAAGCTAGCAGTCCATGTGCTATGAAACATGTGAACGCTCACCTCTCCGGGTACCGAATTACTGCCTTTAAAGTGTAATCAGAAGTAGAGTTAGGTAGAAGGGCACTGGCTCTACACTTTTGGAATGCTTTTCTTGTTGTGACTGAATTACAGCCTGACTATGTGTGCATACGTATGTGTACATGGTTATACACAGGGTCATAGGAACCCAGGGTTTTATGTTCTTGCGCCTTACAGTTGTTAATGTTTTTCAGTCAATGGTCATGTTTGGTTTTTTTTTTTTAAAGATCTGACTCGAGATAGAGAACAATTATGATAGTTTTCTGTAACACGTTTGAATAGACCCTCAGCCCGGAGGCTGTTTATCAGTGTTAGGTCTGCTAGAAAAAAAGATAAGTAAGCAGTATTTAGTTGTACATTTTGTGATCTTTGTAGGTACCTCTGACAAGTGAGGATATTGAAAATAGTACTTGAAAAGCTTGTATGAAGGTTAAGATCCATTTCAGTAATTTTACATTTAATACTTACTATTATGCAATTATTACTTATTTATATTATTTTGTGTGGGCATGTGTGTTGATGACTGAGTACTCTGAAGGTCAAAGGACACTTGTGGGAGTTGGTTCCTTCCTACCATGTGGGTTCTGGGTTGAACTCAGGTTCTCAGATGTGGCAGTCAGTGCCCTTACCCACTGAGCCATGTTGCTGCTCGCCCCAGGATTTGATTCTGCATGTAGTATGAGCTTCATGTCAGGGCCCATGTTTATGAATACATTTTACAGTGTTATTTGGATGCCCTTCTGATAACTTGTTACCTTTACACTTTTCCTGTGAATGGTTTTGGTGGGTGTAAAGCAGGATTAGGAGAGCCTAAATTGTCTGGGACATGGTCCCCTGTTTCTGTATAATCCTGGTACTCTAGAGGCTGAAGCAGGAGGATCCTGAGTTTGAGTCTAGCCTGGGCTATATGGTAATGAGACTTGTCTCAGAAAAATTATAAGAACTAAGCTACAGGGATAACTTTCATAGGAAAATACATATGTACTTAAATACCAATTTTTTCAACCTTGAAAACTGCATAGAAATTTAAATTTGTGCTTCAGCAGAATTAAAATGATGTGATAAATGTACTGACTTTTATAATAGCTTCACCCTGAAAACATTCAATGAATATTGCTTCCAGCTTTTCTCCTAATTCTAGTCAGGAGTTAATTGATTATATGCTTCAAGCAATCAAATTAGCATATAATAAGGCCCTTTCTCCAGTGCATCTTGTTTTATATGTGATACTTCCATAGAAAACCTGGGAAGAGACAAAGCACTTGGAGCAGGGACAAGAGCTGCTCACCAAGTGGAGCCTGCAGATAATTCTAGATACTGTGTTCCCAAGCTTAGAAGCCCTGCTAAGGGAGCAGAGCCCACCAAAGGGATCACAAGTCAGGGACCTATTAACCGAGCTGAATTTGGTGAGAAAGGAACCAGACCCATATGGGGAGGCATCTGGGAATCCTGGGGTTCCGCAGTGGGGCTGGCCTTTGAAGGAAGGCAGAATTTCAGTGGGTTAGGAACGGCTTTGTGTTGCCTAGTGTAGGGGCTATTGTAGACACAGAAGTTTGCCCCCTTTTGATTTGGACAGAATGATGCAGCACTTTATTCCTCCACTGTAGAGAAATAATGTCCTAATGTTTTCATCAATATTTTCATAAAAGTGGGAGGATTTTGCTCGTCAGTCAATATTGAACTGAAAATGTTCTCCTCCATTTTAAAGAAAGCTGCTGTGCCATACATACATAAGCATATCTGAGTGGTTGATAATCAGAAGCAGCGTTTAGTCATGGCACAGCAAACAGGTAGAGATTGCATGAGGCATTTAACACATGGTTTTGTCAGTCCGAATTAGTGATCGAAGACCGTCTGTACTTTCTATGCTACCGTCTATATGGCCACCTCATCCTGACAGTAGCTCCCTGGTGCAAGTGCCCAAGTTTCATAGCCACTGATTGAGTGGCTAGCTGGGGACCAGGACGCTGGATAGATGGCCAGTTTCTTCCTGTGAGTAATTGCGGCCCACCTCATCTGCACTCTGTTACTAATCTAGATTATATATTGTGTGTAGGATGAATAGCCTCAGTTTAAACAACTGGCCTTTCAATATGTTCTGGAGTTGTTAGAGGTCCATGTTTAAGAAAGAGAAACATTGGGGAAAATGGGAGGGAGGGAGGAATGGGAGGATACAAAGGATGGGATAACAATTGAGATGTAATATGAATAAATTAATAAAATATATTTAAGAAAAGGAAGAGAAATATGGCTTTTTGTTTAGTATGACTTTGGCTCCTGAAATCTATGTACATAAGTGAAAGTTTTTGCAGACTGTAGAGGACTTAGTTGCTTAAGGGAAACCTTTTATATGGCTTGTTAATTGAGGTGGCTCTTCAAATTGTAGAGATTCACATTTAGGCAGAAATAGATCCCATTAGCTAAAGGTGTAACTTCTGTAGAGCTCGATGCTGAAGGAGGAACTGTCTGAGAACTCTGGGGAGCGTGGGGAGAAAACCTGTAGCCCACACAAGGGAGTACACAAAACTGGAGCGTTCTTTTGTCTGAATATGCAAATTAACTCTGACATACTTCCTTTTACACCTCTCTCTTTTATATGTAAGAGTTAACAACTTGGGTCACTGTGTATAAAGTTCTATGACCGGTTTGTCCCCGTAGTGCACCATGGTGCTTTACATATTGTTGTAAAGTATCAATTTGAGACATTTTTAATAACTGGTGCATGCATTTTATTATGTAGTGATAGCAAACAGTGCTGTGAATGTTTAAGCAATGATTTTCTGTCCTGATGGCTTTGATTCGTATTATGATACTATCTGTCATCTTTGCATCTAATTACATGCTTTAGAAACAAAGTTCTTTTCAAGTGGATCATATAAGCTGCTTAACCATTGATTTTATAAGATACTGCCTAGTTCAGGATTGGTTAATTAAAAAAATATTTATTTGATGCATATGGAAGTTTTGTCTGCAGGTATGTCTGTGTACCATGTGTATGCTGATCCCCTCATGGGCCTACAGGGGGGTGTCAGATCCTCTGGAACTGGAGTTATAGGTAGTTTTGGGCCACCTTGAGGGTGCTGGGAGTTGAACCCAAGACTTCTGGAAAAGTAGTCAGTGCTCTTAACTACTGAGCCATTGTCTCAGCTTCCATGACTAAGTCGATTCAGAATAGATGACTTTTGTTTTGTATGTTTGTGTATATATCCACGTGTAGGCCTGTCTTTTTTTTTTTTTTTTTTTTTTGGTTTTTCGAGACAGGGTTTCTCTGTGTAGCCTTGGCTGTCCTGGACTCACTTTGTAGACCAGGCTGGCCTCGAACTCACAGAGATCCTCCTGCCTCTGCCTCCCGAGTGCTGGGATTACAGGCATGCGCCACCACGCCCGGCTATGTACCATTTTTATGCCTGATGCCTGCAGAGGCCCAGAGAGGACATCAGATCCCTAGGAACTATATGTAGTTACAGGCAGCTGCTAAGAACTTAACTCAGGTTCTCTCAGCCGCTGAGCTGTCTTTCCAGCCCTTGAGTTGAGTCTTGAGTTATATGTTCAGTTTAGAAATCCAGACCATCCTGAATTCTAGAAAAATGCTGTGGATATTATAAAGGAGATCCTGGCCAGGTGTGGTACCTGATGCCTTTAATCTTAGCACTCAGGAGGCAGAATAGAGGCAGGTGGATTTCTGTGAGTTTGAGGCCAGGACAGACAGGGCTCTGTCACACAGAGAAACCCTGTTTTAAAAAAACCCAAACAACCAAATAAATACATAGGAGATCTGATTTCCGGTCTGGGCCTTATATACAAACTAGTGAGTCTTAGATGGCTTACAAATCAAATGAAAGACTACTAAAGTTCTTAATGTATATTACATGACTTAATTATTTTAGAATTTACTCATTTCTTGGACCATTCCTTATTACCTGTTTGGTTGTCTTTGGTATCAATTTTAGATATAATTTTTTTTACATTCAATATTTATGATACCCACCTCAGTTTTCATTTGGAAATGTGTACCATCTTCATAGTTTGTAATGTAATGTTTTTGTTACTTTCTACTTGTACACAATGTATTTTGGGTTCTTCCCCATCCCCCAACACTCCCACATAACTTCGTGTTCCTTTTCTTCCTTCCTTTCTTTTTCTTTTTTAAAAAGTAATTCGCTGAGTCCACTTTGTGCTGTATCCATGCAGTGTGGCGTGGGACCATGGACTGGAGCCTGGCCAATCCACCAGCAATTGCACCTAAGAAAAGTGACCCTCACCCCTAGCAGCCAACAGCTGTCAAGCCCCTGCTAGGGACGGGCGCTCAGGAAGCCACCCACTCCATGCCGGAACGTTGACTGGCTTGATCTTCCGTAGGCCTCATGTACCAGCCTCAGCTGCTGTGAGCTCCTGGGTGCAGTGGCCCTGTCCTAGCGGGGACATCACTTTGCTGTGGTTCTCGCAGATGTCTGGCTCTTATGCTCTTTCTGCCCACTCCTGCGCGATGTTCTGAGTCTCGAGGGAAGAGACTGCTGTATAGATAACCAGTTTATGACTGAACACTTCAAAACCCTTACTTTCTTCGCTTTGAACAGTTTTTAAGTTTCTCTGTTAACTGCTGTTCACTGTACCAAGAAACTTCCTGGTGAGGTCCTCCTCCATGGATTAGCTGTACTGTCTGTGAATATAGAGATACAAATTAAAGAGAACAGTTTGGTAACTATGCCCATTCAGCGAAATGATAGGTAGCAGGTTTACCCCTGGGACCGTAAGCTCCCCAGCCATGGGTCTTGGCCAGTTTTGCATTGATAGACATGTTCGTAGTTCCTTCTTTAGAGTGGGCCTTAAGTCTAGTTTGAAAGCTGTTAGTTATTCCCATAATACTTTGCCACTCTTGCACCCATGGGCATATATAGCATGCCAGTCGTTGAAGCTGGCAGGTATTACTGCTGAGTAAGAGTGTTGGATGGTCTGCTTAGCATTTTAGGTACCATGAAAGCCAGCTAGCGGGGAGGACGCTTCCTGTACAATACCAACCTGATTTCTTGGTGTTCCAGGATCAAAGTATCTGGTGTGTTCAACAGTGGAATCGAATTTATCAAGTCCCAGTGGGCAATGAAGGGCAATGGCAATAGCTTGAATTGTTTTGAGGGGTTGGAGTGGGCGTCTTTGGGGCCCCTTAGACGAAGAACTCAAGAGGAGGCATCCCATACCCAGGACTGGGCTTTTTATTTGTTACCATGGCCTCGAGGAGGTCTGCGTAGGGACACTAGAATTAAATAAATGTTTTTGTCTGAAAACTATATATATATATATATATATATATATATATATATATGTATGTATGTATGTATGTATGAAATGCATACAATAGTAGGTTTCCACATGACTTCATGGCTTCTCTCTCTCTCTCTCTCTCTCTCTCTCTCTCTCTCTCCCCCCCCCTCTTTTCAAGACAGGGTTTGTGTAGCCTTGGCTGTCTGAAACTCATGGAAATCCTCCTGCCTCTACCTTCTGAATACCATGATTAAAGTTATGCACCATTACCACTTGGCAATTTTTAATATTTAAAAATATTGTTTAGATTTCATCTGCAGGTACATAGGTGTGTGCGCTGTGCCTGTGGTGGTCAGAAGAGGCCATGGGATCCCCTGGAACTGAGTGATGGGTGCTTGTGAGCCACCCTGTGGGTACTGGGAGACAAACCTGAAAGAGCAGGAAAGAGCAGCTGGTGCTCCTAACTGCTGAGCCAAGTCTCCAGCCCTGGTTTATATTTTATCAGAAACTATAATTGATTCCTTTTGGAATCCAGTTTTTTTCCCCACGTAGCCCAGGCTAGCATTGAAATTTCGGTGATCCTCTTGGCTCAGCCTCCTGCAGTCAGTGCTGGGGTTCCAGGATGAGCCACCATTCACAGTTCTGGGGAATCTGCTGGTCTCTGTGGGTACCAGGTACACACATAGTACACATAGACATGAAGGTACACACTTGCACACAGAAGCATGCACTTGGATGTGTGCGCATACACACATATAGATATCTTTAAAATGTTTTCTAGGATTTTGAAAAAACTCTTTTTCTTTCCTGCCTTCATTTTTTTATTATTTTCCATAGTCTTCAAGACACCAACTGAGGTGTCTGATTGAGGACTAGATTTATCTATAACACTAAAGTTGACTTTGGGGGAAAATCACATTAAACATTTCCCCAAGTCTCATTATATGCATTAATTTTGTCTAAATGTGGTGTTTTTTGTTTTTTGTTTTTGTCAGTGATTTTTAGTCCTTTTATTTTATACTTGGGAAAATTGAAGACCTGAAAATTTTACTAAAGGAAAAAGCAAAATCTAAACTGAGGTTTCCTAGTTTTCAGATCTTTCAAATCAGCCTTTTTTTTTTTTTAATGCAATTTACTTTCTTTCCCTCTTCCTGTCCCCTCCTTTTCCTTCCTCTCTCCTCTCTCCTCTCCATCACCCGCAACCCTGTCCTCCCTCTCATCTCTCTGAAGAGGTACTTTTCCTTAGATGTCTCTCAATCACTACTTCATGAAAAACTGAGAATCGGTGGAGATTCAGTTCAGGACAGGACACAGGAGAGAGGACTGGGCAGGTGATGCAGCAGCAGGGACAGTCCCCTTCTCAGTGCTTGCCTGTTGTGGGCAGTGAGAGCGGCATCGAGGCTTCCTGAGGCGTCACCATTTCATACTGATGTGGTTAAGGCACCATTGGTGATAAGTTATGAGCAACAGGCTTATCGGTGTCTTGATTCAAGCAGTACACTCTATTCAATATAAACAGAAATTACAGCATGCAGTTAGAAGCGCTCCCACCTTGCAGGACTGAGTGGCACTTTGTAGCTTTTGTTTGGGTGTCTGTTCCCCATTCCAGTTGAGCTCCAGGAGCCGGGCTGCAGGAGGTTTGACCCGCCACTGGTCGCTCCCATTACATCATTCCTGCCATAGCGGGCCCTCTGAGGACCTGCTGTAATCTGGATGCTTCCCAGCTGCTCTGGGTCCGATCTGAAGAGAGGAGAGTGTTGGAGAGGGACATGATAATCTCTGGCCTGACGTCTTCAGCGTTGCAGAGATCAGGATTGGCTAGAAGGGTGGGCGGTTTGGGTTTGTGTTCGCTTCAGAGTGACTGTGCTGGGTGTGCGCATGGAAGGAGCGGGGAGCTTATGTCCTCTTGTTTCTGGGGTATTGGGAGAGAGGCCTTTAGAGGTTCACCGAAGCCATTTTATTTTGAATTATGCGCAGGCGCGTGTCTGTGTTAGGTTTGTGCACATGTGTGCAGTACCCACATTGTCCAGAGAGACTGGATCCCCATGAGTCCTGGGTTCAGTGCAGAACCCTGTCTTAAGAAAACTAAGGTGGGAATCTGGAGTTCGTGCACTTGGGAGCTGCCAGGGTGCTGGGAACTGAACTCAGGCCCTCGGGAAGAACAGGGGCGCTCATAACCACTGACCATCTCCCCCGCCCCAAAGCTGATCTTTTAAGGGCTTATTTGCAGCAGCTTGTAGTAAATTTCCACAGGAGAGCTTGCTGGTGAGTTAGACACAGCTGGTAAGTTTTTTGACAGTGGGAGGTTTTAGGCAGAAATTTGATACAATTTTAGAAAAGAGAATAGAAACAGTGTTTCTTTTTTTACTAACTATGTAACTAACTAACTATGTACTAACTAACTTAGTAACTAAGTGTTACTAACTATGGCTACTCTTATCTTCCCAAGGCGTTTCTTATATCTGTGGCTCTATAATGAGAGGGGATGGTCCCCTCCTGTTTGGGAGAGTGATTTTCTGCCAGCTGTGGAAAAAGGAAGTGGCTGCTGAAGATACAGATACTACAGCAGAACCTAGCCTAGGTGTAGATTTATTGTGAATCGCTTATCAATGCAAAATATTAGAAGCAATCTGAATATGGGTTGGAGATTAATAATAAGCTTTAATAACCAAGCACCAAACACCTGAGAAGGCACACAAGTTAACCCTGAGATTGGATTTGTGATATCGCTCCGTGTGTTATAAAGGAAAGTGGAAGGCAAAACTCTAAAATATCTACACATGTTTAGAGCTCTCTGAAAAAGATAGAAACCCAACTATAAACAGTGGCTAGCTCTGGAATGAGGGTTTTGTTTTTGTTTTTGTTTTTGTTTTTTTCCCTCAATCTTTGTATTTGACATTTAAAAACAAGTACCTGTTACTTATGGAATAAATATAAATACCACTGCAAATCAAGTAGGGAGCTTAAGAGAAGGAATTATTATTTATACACATGTGACTTATTGCTGGGTAGCAGAAGATTCCTTTATGTGATTCATGTGTGTGGTTACTGTAGACCAGTACTGTAATCCTTGGCATATTATAAATGTCGAATACATATTAAGAAAAAACCCCAAGTGAGTGAATTTCTTTTGATGGGGGTTTCTTGACTCAGTTTGCTCCAATAGCTGCCTTTAAGTAAAGTTACTAAATTGTCACGTGCAAGGCTGCCAAGCTCAAATATGCAGTAACTTGTAAGAATTCCTTAGACCGTTTCATGTTGTGCATAGAGTTTGCATTTAAGTTCTGTGCCACTTTATGGGACATAGTTTTATTATTATTTATTTATTATTTTATTATTTAGGAAGATAAGCAAAATGAACCATTGTTTACAGTGGATGGCAAGAGAAACTAGGAGGAAATAGATTTGACTTAAATAGAGATAATATAAGGCCGTAACCACAGAACACTTTGTGATTAACTCTGGGTAGGTGTGCATTCTTAGACAGCGGCCAAAGTCACAGACAAGCTGGCTTACACACTGTACTCTGCATTTGTTGGAAATGCAGAGAATCTTGTTTCCAGGCAGTAGCTGAGAATACCTTTGGCATAGGAGGCCTGGTGCTGAGTTTGTTGTTTTGTTTGTTATTTGAGTCAGAGTCTTTGTGTGTAGCTCTGGCTGTTCCAGAACTTGCTCTGTAGACCAGGCTAGCCTGAAACTCAGAAATCCCCCTGCCTTTGCCTCTGTAGTGCTAGATTAAAGGTGTGTACCACCACGCCTGGCAGATATATTAATAGATAGGTTATAGAAATGTTGATTTGATCTCAAATTCCTTAATATATAATATATCTTAACTGCTTTTTCTGTTCAGTGGAATCTCTGAACTGATTGATCTTGGCAAAGATGCTAAGGATGTGTGCACTGACCTTTGGCATTAGGCTAGGGAGTATGAAAATCATTGTGTATTTTCCCACTGATTTAAATATTTTTATTCGTATGATCTTTAAACTTGGGTAGTATTAATAAAGTTCTGCAGTAGGGCAGACAGAGCAATGACTCTTATGTGGTGGCAGTGCATTTGTTCTGAATAACAGCAGAGCCAGTGCTGGGTCATATATTTTAACACTTACATTCTTGTGTCTGAAAGTTAAGCTCGCAGAACTTGTTGGTACCAGGTTGTAACTGTAGCCCAGGTGTTTTCGTCTCTGGGGGGAGGGGAGGCTTTTAATATGTAATTATGCTGCCCTCAATCCTCGCACCCAGGCACATCCCCCTGGTTCTGAATAAATACAGTAGTCTCGAAGGTCCAGCCCCTCTTGTTCCTGTCAAGCTGCGTTCTGAGTATGTAAATGCTGTGGCGCCACGCTTGCTTCTGCTGGTCTTTTAGCTGCGTTCTTTTAGCTGGTCACTTTGAACCGGTTCCTCATGCGTTGTATTAGGTCCCAACAGGACATGCGGCAAGCAAATGGGAGGCAGTTGGCTGCTCGACCATTATATGGAAAGTTAATCTCATGTTTCAGCTGGGGGGGGGCGGCGGGCAGAGGGGGCGTTGGCAGTAACTATGGGCCTGCTTGATACTGACGTGGGCTGAGTGTTGTCAGAAGGTCACAACAATTTGGAGAGATATGTGAACTGTATCTAATGACAGTTTGTCACTGATCTTTCATTTATTAATGTGGCCTTCATATTGATCCCTGCTGATTGGCCTTGGTATTCATAAGCAATGCTGGATGTGGCAGGCTCTGGCGAATGGGCAATGCCATTGTCCGGTGCAGTTATTGCCAAAGTTCTGTGGTCCTTTAGGGACATGGCTTTGAAATGAAATCTGAGGTTAGCTGGGCATGGGGGTGTAGGCCTTTAATCCCAGTACTCGGAAGTCCGAGACAGGAGGAGCTATAGAGTTCCAGGCAGTCTGGCGGCCTACGCTGTCTCAAACCAAACCGAACACGGGAGACAAAGAAACCTCTAGTTGTCAGTCAATATAACCAATATCTGGGTTTGCCCCCCACCTCCACCAACTTTCTCTTTGTCAAAAAGAGAGAATTTAAAAAAGAGACTATTTATTATAATATTTACTCTGATAGGCCGTGTTGTGTTGGTAGGTCTCTGATAGACACCTCTTCATGGAAAAATCATCCCTATGTATGCCATTAGCTCATTTTCTTCATGTAAGTATTTTTTACTGTGGCCAATTCAGAAGCCTCAGTTAAGCCACCGACTAAGAGTACCGTGCTGCCTTAAAAGCTGAGAGTGTTTTAGTGTACGGATAGGACAGATTGACCCCCCATCTCAGCTGAGGTGGCAGGTAGTGAAGCAATTGGCAGATGAGTCTGTATACGTCACGCTGTCTCTAATGCAGCTTATTAGTTGTAGGTCTGTGCTGTTTGGATGTGAATGGTGTGTGTGTGTGTGTGTGTGTGTGTGTGTGTGTGTGTGTGTGTGCGCGTGCGTGTAGCAAGGGGTTGACATGGTTCTGGACATGCGAATGTTTACACACATCTGCAAGAATAGTGATTCTGTCTTCAGTGAAAAACAGACCGGAGACCTCAATAAGGCAGTTCATAGGCGAAGAACTAACAATAGCCCGTGAGTGATGAGGGCAAAGACAGTGTCACATTGTTCATTCACACATTTACTCAGCCCTCTCAGGATGCCAGCACATAGCAGGGATCTGTGAACACTGTTTACCGCCTCCAGCTTTGTACATGGTCACCGAGAATTGATTTTTAAGAAAAGATTTGTTGACTTGTGTTATTAGAGATATTTTATTAAACAGTCCTAAGCTGCAAGTATGAAGGGGTCTACTTGCTCTTTTCCTTACTTACAGTGAGGTGTCAGTATATGCTGTCTTATACAATTCACTAAGTAAAATGGGTGTTAGAAAACAGGAAACTAAGACAGCCATGAGAAATTTTGTGTATGGTTGTGAGATTTTAAGTCGCAGTCGGTGGTAGTTCAGTGCCCTGGTTCTTGAGTGCCGTGTCTCCTGGGATCCTTTGAGTCTGGCATTTCTCTGTGGCTATGCCCTGTTTGCCATCTTCTCCTCCCTCTGTAGATGTTGTTTCAGCCCCTTTGGAGCTCTCACATGCTTCTGATGGATCTCTGAATTAACCTGGATGCAGGGGTTTCTGCGCTGACCACAGCCAGCTCAGTAACCATCTTCTGGGTGAAACTTTGGGAGTCTGAGTAGTTTATTTTAGGAATATTTAAGCACATACAATTTGGTGATAATTATCTCAAGCCCATGTGCACAATAAAGCTTCAGATGCAACTATATCGACGTTCCTTGTAAAGTACATATGACATCTTCCATAAATTGACTTCCATAGATTGACTACATGCGACATCCTTCATAATGATAGTTTCTATACATCGACAGCCTCACGTCTCGGGGAGGACACAGTGCAGTGTCGGCCACACAGATAGCAGAGAGGTCTTCAGGCTTTAGCCACGCCCATTCCAGCCTTCTGAGTGGATATCTCTCCTTTGGAGGGGACAACCTTGTGTGTTTGACGTTCCTGCTTCTCCTGTTGCTTATCTGTGAGCACAAGGGCCTTCGTGCCTCCTGCACCTGGAGAAACAAACCCAGCAGAAGAGTGGTGATGGTTCTGACAGCAGAGGGCAGGAGACTGGGACGTTCCACTTGTTCCGATGATGGTTTGTCAGCCATGTTAAAAGACTAGTCATCTCCCGGAATGGATACTTAGGGCCACTGTAGTATTTTCTTCTAAAGAGGAAAAATGCAGCAAGAGGACAGAAGAAGGGGAGGCAGCGGTCATTCATAGGTGCTGGCCATCGTCATGTCCAGTGCTGTGTGCACAGGTATACTTGTTGAACAACTTGAGAAGAGGTTGGGAGAGGTGGTCATGGACCTACAAAGCTAGCAGCTCATTAAGACACAATCACGTTTCTGTCACTGGTTATATATGACTGTTCCAAACCTTAGGCTTAGGACCCCTGTCTGTGTACAAGCATCCCTAATAAAGTTAGCCAGATTATGAAGTGGTTCTGGTTTTGGCTGACGTTGCATTAATGAATTCTGAGTTGGAGGAGGGTCAGACTGTCTGATCGGCAGTGCAGTGTGTCCTAGACTAATAAAAAAGGAGAATTGGCAGTCACATTCTGAATGCATTTTGTTTGAGAGATGACAGACTTTTCAAACCATGGGACCCATGAAGATGGTGTCACCAGGGATGCTTAACCCTATAAAGAGACTGTGTGTTGCTGTACTTTTTTTTTTAGGATCTCTGTTTTTCTGCAGAGCTGTCTCTTAAAAAATAAAAATGCTGTGTTTTACCCAAGTTAATAGCACCATACAGAATTTTTAAAATCTTCCTTCTATTATCTTTAGAATAGTGGTAGTTCTTACTTTTAAGATTGGACAGTTTTCCTTAGGAGGAAATGGTGTTGGTTTCCTACTGTGGTGGCCTCCAGTTACCCTCAGATTAGTTCTTGGACTAACACAGACTCAATATCTTATGGTTTAGAGGCAAAAGTCCAAAATGGACTCTTTCATTACCATAAGAAAGAATAATAAATTATTTTTTCTTATTTTTTCCGTCAGATGAAATCATTATTTTAATTAGCAGATACTTATTGTATATGAACTAATTGTTGTGTTGTTAAGTTTGTTTATTTAGGTGCCAGGAAGCACTTGTTAATATAGCAATACAAATTTTATATAAGTCTTATAGTGCTTTTCATTCTATATACTTGATTCTGTTTGAATTATTTTTGAATGATAAAATAGGAAATAAATGCTTATAGTATTTTATAATCTACAGTCAAGGTCAGCTGTTTCAGTGTTACCTCGTTTGCCCTACTGGTGTCAGGCTCGCATTCTTGGTGGGGTGGGGGTGGAGTTCAGGCGGAGTGCTGGGATTTTGGCCTTAGAGGTATTGTCCATTCTCTTTCTGGGGATCGTCTTTAAAGGGCATGCACACAGACCTTTCACCCCCTTCTAAAACTGAAATTTTGAAACTTCGGTTTCAAAATTGCATGAATTGATCATACTCGTTGGAAAGAGTCAACAGCTAATGCCAGATAAACACAGTGCTCACTGAGTTTTCCAAATGCAGGCATGGTACAATAAAGTCCTTTTTCTAAAAACAGAACAGGCATGAATACTTAACACGTTTACGTTTGCCTGAGTGACGGGTCACCATGGATAATGCAGGAAGCATCGCAGGCCTACAAGCTCTGACCTGCTTACTGTCCCTTCCTCTGCCGCTCCTTCTGGCCCTACAGTCTATAAACCTCACTGCTTGTACGTGTTGTTCTAAGTGCTTTGTACACTCCTCATGAATATGAATAATGGCCTTGAGGTAGCTGTCACAATCCTCATTTTACAGGTGAGGGAATGGTGGCCGGGAGGCCCAGTGACTTGCCTGAGGCCACACGCCATGATCCCTCCGAATCACTTTTGGCACTCTGCTGGTCCAGCTACCTTGGCAGTCTGAAACACTGTGGAGTCCAGAGTAAAGTTTTGAGAGAAGTTTTCCAGTTTTCGGGGTTTTCATTTGATGACTCTGCTGTGGGGAACTAGGCTGTAAGATCATTGAGGAAACTGCTGTCGGGTGAGCGGGAGCGGGGATTCTTGTCCTCTCAGTGTTTTCTTGGGTCTGTCCTTGCTCCACAGGCCATGTCCTGCTGGAAAGACTGGTAGTGACAGGTGCTATGTCTGTCAGCAGGACGGTCTCAGCTAAGTTTCAGTGTAGGGGCCTCTCCAAATAGAAGCATTCTGTCAGTCTCCGAGTTTTCCATCTGTGGGAGGATTTTGATCAGGTTTGTTTTACTTTGTACTTATTTACTGAGACACAGCATCATGTTTCATACGAAAATACTCCGTAATGATAAAAATAACATTTAGCACAGTGAAATGGTTTTTCTTTGCTTAGATTTCAGACACATGAGTTTTGCACTTTAAAATAGAGCCTTATATGCCAGGCGAGGTGGTGCATGCCTGTAATCCTAGCACTTGGGAGGTAGAGGCAGGTGGATTTCTGTGAGTTCAAGGCCAGCCTGTTCTACAAAGTGAGTCCAGGACAGCCAAGGCTACACAGAGAAACCTTGTATCAAACAAACAAACACAAAACAGAGGGGAGGAAGAGAGGGGGGAAAGGGGGGGCAGAGAGAGAGAGAGCACGCCTTATAGAAGCACCTTTCATCCTTGTGTGAACTTACAGTTTTTAATATAATAGGGTAATTAATAAATCATAATCCATATATGATTTTTTTTCTGTATGTTGGGATCTCATTATTGTATTTCTGTGTTTTTTTTTAAAGCTATACTATGGGTTTTTTTTTCTTTTTACTTTTTTATTGGAAGATTTTTTTTCATGCAATATTTTCATCATGTTTTTCCATTTCTCCAATTCCTCCCAGATACTCACTACTTCCCTCCCCACCCAACATTATGTTCTTTCTCTCTTTAAAACAAACAAAATAACAAAAGCAAGAAACACAAATAACAAACAAAACCAAAAAAAAAATGAAAATCAAAATAAACAAGTGAAAGACCAATAAGAGAGAAAAAAAATGCTCAAAGCAAAATGAGACAAAAGGTCTACAAAAATACCATTGAATTTGTTTTATAGCCAGCTATTCATGAATATGGTGTCTGTCTGCTTTGAGGTATGCTTAATATACCCAGTGGGACTTAATTAGAGAAAGCTGACTTTTCCTCTGCCAGTGGGTACCAATTGCACATAGTTCCTTGCTTAGAGCCCACGTCCAATCTCAGTGTGAGGACTCTGGCTTGAAACAGTGTGTGCTGTCACAGTCTCTGTGACTTCACATGTCCATCAGTCCTGCTGTGTCAGGAGTCATTTATCACCTCTGGCCCTTAAACTCATTTGACCTTTTCTTCCTCATAGATCCCTGAGACTTGAGGGGAGGGCTGTGAGGAAGACATCTGTGTAGGACTGACTGCTCCCATTCTCAATACACTGTCCAGTTGTCAGTGTCTGTGGTAGTTCCCACTTACTGCAGGGAGCTCCTGATGAGGGCACAGCGAGGCACTTATCCATGAATATAGCCATGTTTCAGTAGGAGTCATTCCTTCACCATGTTCCGTTAGCAGAGTGATAGTAGCAGGGTTTTCCCTAGGCCCGTGACCTATCTCACCTCAGGTTCTTGGTTACTTTAGCAGTGTCAGGCATGGGTTCCATCTCATGGAGTGGGTCTTAAACCCAATGAAAGGGTGGTTGGTTACTCCAATAATATCTGTGCCACCATTGTACCACTGTATATTGGAGGCATGCCAGCAGCTGTTGAAGGTCACAGGGATTGTAGTAGGAGATATTATGTCTTCTCTGATAGAAGAAGAATACCTTCCAGTACCATGAACACTAGTCATTAGTGGCGAAACATCTGCCTTGATTTTTCTTTCTTTGGTGACAAATGGAAGTCTTGCCCTCAGGTTGTGGGGGGTAATCAGTAGTGTAGACAAAAGCCTCTACTGTTTGGGGCTTTCTGTGGGGCTGACATCTTTGGCTAACATCTCAACAAGATGTTACCTGTTTCTGGCAGTGGAGATTTTACTAGGTGGTATAAAAAATGTCTCCCTATTATTTAGTGATTCCATTTAAATTCCTTTCTTATTTGTGTCTAATTTAAGATGAGTTTACAATAGTAGCTTTCGATATTGTTTTCCGAATGGCCCAGTTTGTTTTCTCCTCTCTTGCGTTTCTTAACTGTAAGTGATGAATAATATCTAGTGTGTAGGTGAATTTGTTTCATAGTTTAAAAAAATTAACTTTCTGGACCTCATAAGAGTGTACTTCCTGAGCCTGTGCTGTTAGGACGGAGGAGTGTCATGCTGATGCGTGAATGACGTGTCCCTCATTTTCCTTCAGAAAATCCAGAGACCTGGATAAAAGCATCATGCATTTCTGGTTGCTCAGAGGGATGATCTGGTTTTTCTCTGGGACCCTCCCTGGTGTCAAGATGAGATCTTGCCACCCACCAGGGATTGGAAGACACTTTTCCCAGCCTTTCTTTCCTTCCTGGGCAGCTGTACCTCATCAGTGGAAGCTGGCCTTCACGCTGGTTAGGGCTTCTTGTAAGGGTTGTCTAGCATGAAGGGGCAGCCTCTTGTTCTCTTTTTAAAAGTATAATTTAACTAAGCAGATAGTGGCTTTCCTTGTAAGATCCATCCACCCATCCGTGAGTATACAAACTACGATCGCCTTCAGCTTGTTGCTTTTTCTTATACCCATCCTGTCCCCTTCCCCTTTCCATACCCCTTTGGCATAGAAACACAACCCTTATTTCAAACACTTAAGAGAAAGTTTATTCTAAAGCCAAGTATGAGTGGCCATGATGAAGGAACAAAGATTCAGGTTACCCCGAATCCACAGTCCAGTTTCGGAGCTGTTAGCTTCTTGATGTGTTTAAAGTGACAGAAAAAGAAATTCACAAATCGAAGCAAATTTCAATTAGCTGGTGGTGACATGAGGTGAGCAGGTTACAGCGGAGTGGCAGAACTGTTGTTAAAGGCCTGGGATTCTTAGGTTTCTGGTTGGTGGAAGCTAGTCATCTGTTAATGCATTCCAAAAAATTTTACCTTGCTGGTCACAGAGATGTTAGGTTAGACACAGAGGTGGGCAAGGAAAGGCTATTAAAAGGGCAAAAGAGAGCCCAAGATAAATTGTAATTACGTGCTGAAGCTACAGCATCCCAACCTCTCTGTAGTCATTGAAATTTGGATCAATTCGTTCTTAGGGAATGTCACTTGGGGAGGATAGGGCTTATTTGGCTTCCACAGTCAGAGATCCTTAGTGAAGGAAAGAAGGACAGGAACTGAAGGAAGGAACCAGGAGGCAGGCACTGGAGCAGAGACCACAGAAGGATGCTGCTTACTGGCTTGCTCAGCCAGCTTTCTTATTCCACCCAGGGCTACCTGCCCAGGAGTGTGGCGCCACCCACGGTTAGCTGGGCCCTCCCACATCAGTCATTAAGATAATACTCCACACACATGCTGTAGGCAGTCTACTGAAAATAGTTTTCCTCTCGAAGTTCCCTCTTCCCAGGTATGTCTAGGTTTGTGTCAGGCTGACAAAGTCTTTCCAGCTGGTTTGCAGACAGCCCAGCCTGAGGTGCTGCTTATTACAGGAACTTTGGGTTTACACCCCTAACCCTTTTTTTTTTTTAACTTTCATGTACCTTTTATCCACCCTGCCCCCCAAGTCCTCGTCCTCTAGATTCTGCATATGAGAAAAGCATGCTTCCTTGCCATTGTGAGACTGGCTCATTTTACTTAACCCAGTGGTCTTCCCATTCCATTCACTATCATGAATGCAATATAATTCCATTATTTCTGTGGCCAAACCGAGTCCCGTTGTATACGCCCCACATTCTTATCCACTTCTCTGTTGATAGGTTGGCTCTGCATTTTGACTGTTGTGAATAGTGCAGCATTAAACACGCACGTGCAAACACATAAGCCAGTAAGTAGCTTTAGACTCCCTCAGGTGTTACAGACGACTGGGGTCTTTCACACAGGGCAGCTGGTTGTACCACCCACCCCCCCTCCTGAGTAGGAGGAAAAGTACTTCGTGGGCTGATTCCTGAGGAATTCTTTAGTTCTCTTATTTCTAAACTGTTGTAACAGGACTCTGTGCCTTGGAACTGGGATGATCCTGCGTTGTCTATCTAAATAAAGAAAGCGGTGATTGCCTCCTAGACCTTATTAGTAGTAGGGTCAGTGGTCAAAGTGATTTAAAAAAGCACGGTGCCTCTGTTGGAGAATTGGTTGATGATCTCAGTAAGGGAAAAAAAAATGTACTCAGCTAGAGGTAAAGCAGCTGCCCATCAAACAAAGCCAGGATGAGGCTGAATTGGAGGAGTCTTTGCAGGCCCTCAGTTGGAAGCCCCACTACCCTTTTCACGTTCAGAGTAACGGCCTTGCTGTGGTTTTGGATGCCACTTATTGGGATGGCTGCACAGAGTACGTAAGGGGGTAGTAAATTGCCTGGAATAGCACGAATCTGTGCAGGATAGGACGCTTCAAGAGAAGGAAGAAGACATTGTACGCTGGGCGGAGAGGCATGTGATGCGCAGCATCTGTGCACAGTAGGAAAAGGAGACGGTGGTCTAGTGCACAAAAAGGCTCAAGTGTAGCTGGGTGTGTAAATGTATCCTTTTCAGTTGAGACAGCCAGAAATACTTAGCTAAGTTGAAAGTAGACTGTGTGACAAAACCACCCTGTGTTGCTGGCCGTTGAAAATACAACATGCCGTCCATAGTCCATGAGGTGTTCCAGGCTCATTTAATGAATTAAAATCCTCCGCTCAGTCAGGTGTTTCAGACCCAGAGCCTTTGTTCAGAGAGGCTGGGTGAGAGCTTCTGAGTGCAGTCCGCAGCAACTTGCTGTCTGATGTGTTAGTGTCTTTTCTGTTGCTGTGACGGACACCGTGAACACGAGAGATCTCAAAGAAGTATTTATTTTGGCTTCCTGTTCCAGAAGATGAGTTCACAGTGGCAAAGGGAAGCATGGCGGCAGGTAGCTGGAACAGGGTGCTGTGAGATCACATCCTCAGCAGCAAAGCAGGAAGTAGAGCAAAGGAGTTGGGTGTGGGGTGAGGCCATAAACCCTCCAGCTCCTGGTGACGTCGTCCTTCCAGCTCGCTTCACTGCCCCATAACACTGCAGAGCAGAACCACCAACTAGGGACCAGATAGTCAAGAACTTGAGGGATGGGAGGTGTTTCTTATTCAGACCATCACACCTGAGGCAAATTATGAGGTCGTAGCTGAAAGTAGCAACGTTGTAGCAATAAGTGACTGTTGAAACAGAATTAGGGTCCTTTTCTGGTTTAAAAAAAAAAAAAGAAAGAAAAGAAATGAAAAACCTTTTACCTACGGCTAGGTAAGAGACTCCTTTTAACTAGGCTGTTTTCTGTTAGATGAGTCGTGAATAACTGATGATTTGACATTAGAATCTCGGTGTATTATTAACAAAGCGCCACAGCATCTGGCGGGGTGAGGTCGTGTTATGCCTAAATATAATATCACACCTAAAATGTGCTGTTTGGCTATTTACTGAAAGTCCAGGTTGTTCTTGTATTTGCTATATCCTGACACAAGTGCCACTGCACAGTGGAAGTACAAGAAAGTGAAGTAATTGTTCACACATTAAAGTGCTCCTTTTAAAATTCCTAATCATTGGCATTGTCAGAACTGGAGTACTTTGTATTTAAAATGAAGCAAAAATAAAGTTATACATATGATTGAAAATCTAAAGCACACTAGTCTCTCCTTAACTCACTTAAAATTAGGAGACAATTGGCTTTCTTAAGTCCATTAGTGGAAGCATTTATTAGACTTTATGATTATCAAATATTTATGTGGAAGGTGGGGTTTTAAATGTTTGGTGACACTCAGCAAGCAACTTTCAAATAATTTAATCGCACTTCTTTCCTTGAACTAAATTATAAGGGATGGCGGATAGAAGGCTCCAATGACTGAGGTTTGCCATGTTTTATTGCACACTGAATAGAACACTTCTGATATTGCAGAATTCATTTAAAACATTTAATGTATGCCACCACCCACATAGCTGGCTCGTGGGCTGGGATCCTTTGATGCCCTTGAATGTTTCTTTTCAGACTAGGGTGGGGGCGGGGCAGCACCCACACAGACAGAAAAAGATGTTAAGAGCCCTACATCTAGAAGCTCCATGCTGGGAGGGGCAGCCCAGATTTGCTCCCCCTGAGGACAACTCCATTCCTTAAATACTTGTGACTGATGAGGATGGATTGGAATTGGAGAAAGAAGGAATTCGGGGTGGGGCAGCATGCAGAGCCTTGGAGAACACAGAGGTGTGAGTGCACAGCACAGACAGCCCTAGCAGGGCTGAGGGTGCTTGTGACAGCTGTGCAATACCACAGGACCCACATCAGACAGCCTGCATCTATCATCATGTTGGGCCTGCTGTGACAAAGCTGCTGGCTAACCAGTATTCAGAAACTGCGGAAACCCTCGTCAGTGGGTCAGTGGCTAGTGAACGCGTGGCCACCAGCAGGTGGTGGAGAGCACCGTCGGTGCTATTATTAGATTGTGCTCCATCTGCTAATTGCAAAAATACCAGTGGCCCATTGGCTTGAAACTCTCAATTGAAGTTTTTTTGAGTGAAAATAAATTATGGAGTAGTTATCACTAATTATGGACAACCAGATTCAATTTGAATAGCAATTAATACATTTCATGTAGATTATCAGTAGCCACATTCTTCTTTATTGAAAAAGTTGGTGAAATTTAATAATATGTATGTATGTGTGTATATACACATATGCATACATATATGTATATATATATTCATTTTAATTTAGGAAATAATAAAATTTATTTAAATGCACATCACTGTTTTCCTTCTTCCTGAATTTTTTTGTTCATGAGATTTGAAGACATGATGTTTTAAGCTTTTTTCCTCCGTTATTGGTTCGTTTCAAGCCACATTTCTGAAGGGTTCCATTTTGTTTTCAAACTTTATCCTGAAGCACGTAGTAAAGCAAACACTATTCCAGCAGAGCCCCCCTAAATAATTGGCATATTGGAAAATAAATCAATGTGAAGCCACAGTTTTTAAAGTGTAGTTGAGAGGCTTTCCTGGGCTTTGTCTATGTGGTCCAGGTCAGCAAATGCTGAGCGTTTTTAGCATGCCTACTGCAGGGAGACAGATTCTGAGGTGACGAGTGTGTTAGCCATAATATTCATCTGTTCACACACAGTGAGAAGCATGCAGTAGCCTGGAGTAGCCCAGGAGGTCCTGCCACACAGGGAGGATGGGTGTCTTTTCCTTATAAGAAATCCAGTCCACTTCCCAGCACCCATATGGCAGCTCACAACTGTCTGTAACTCCAGGCTCTGACACCCTCTCACATATATACATACAGGCCAAACACCTATGCACATAAAAACATAAAAAAAGAAGGTATTTTGTGCATGTGCTAGGGGTTATAGACGTCTGTTTGAAGAACAAAATATTTTCCTTCTGGTGAACTCCATCCAGTTGGTCCATCTTGTTTGTTTGTTTCAGGTGGTGGTTTGGCTTTTTTCTTTTTTCTTTCTTTCTTTCTTTCTTTCTTTTTTTTTTTTTTTTTCCTGTTGTGGTTCTTATCTCAGAGTTTTTGCCTAGCTTGGTTATAAAGAAGATATTTACCTTCATTTTTCTTTAGAGGTTTTTATTTCAGGACAGCAAACCATTTTACCTTAATGTTTTCTATGATGCTAGGTTCATAGGTTGCTAAGGATGACCACCTAGTAGTTGAGACTGAAAAGACCTGTTTTTGCCCTCTTAAGACTTGGCTAGTCACAGGCCTGTGGGCTGGCCTGTCAGTCTTGTTTTGTTCCCTTGACTCTTGCAGCCAGTTTTAAACTACCACCATTTGGATGGTTATAGCCTCTAATGTGAAGGTCAGATAATGTTGAGTCCTACTGTTCTTTTTAAAAATGGCTTTGATAGTTCTAGTTTTAAATTTTTCTGTGTACATTTTAAAATCAGCCTATCGGTTTGCACAAGCTGTCACTTCTGTGCTTAACCCATAGGTCTTTTGGAGAGGAGTCACATGTTTATTGATACTGAGATTTCTGACATATGAACTTGTTGTTTACTTAGGTCTCCTTCAGTTTCTGATAGCAACCTTTATAGGTATGGTTTTTTTTTTTTTAATGACCAATGGAACGCAGCCTTGGACTCTAATCTGGGTTCATACTATGATGTTGCCTTTTCCTTTCTGAATGGTTGTGGGTGTGTTAGCTTCAAGTCCTTGAGTTACAGTTCTCTTGTCTGTCAGATAGGGATTACACTTCATTGGCTGTGTGTGAGGGTATGAGATCATGTATGTAAAGACCCCTTACTGTGTCTGGAAAAGAAACCTAGTGCACAGTAAGAGTCGCTGTCCTTGCCCTGGCCCTCTTCAGCACGGAGTAAGGATACCCAGCCTGCTTCCACCTCTGCCAAACTTGTGTTCCCGTCTGGCCAGCGCATGGGTTGCAGCAGCTGCACAGGGCCCCCTTTCTGGTCAGCCTGGGGGAGTACTGCCCAGATCTTGGTATCTGCTCCTTTTGCCGTCCTCTGTAGGAAAACCACTTGTAGCTGTACCATTGAATCCGTCTCCCTGTGGACTGTGCTAATAACACTGGATAGAGGAGCCACTGCCCTCCTTCCCGTCCAGCCCATTCTTTGGGTGTCCAGTCTTGCTTCCTCCTGCATGCAAGATGTCCTGAGTGCTGTTCTGCAAACCCGGTGTCCTTTCTATTTGTTTTATGAGTGTAACATTTCAGATTGGAAGCTGCCTCATAATCACACATTTTTGGGATTTTGTTGATTGGGCATTTATAGGACAGTGTTGAGTAGGACAGTGTGTTTTAAATGCTTGGACAGATTATGGTTTTTAAACTGAGTAATATTTTTGTTTTAAAATTCTGTAAAGATGAGTTGTGAAAAGAATTTGGTATTGCCTAAGTCTGTGTGCGCTTCTGTTGTTATTCCCAACCTTAGGAATTCAGAAAGTCCAAAGTTTTGAAACCACAGTCTTTACCGTCCCCAGTGGCCCAGTTCTGCTGACCAGACAGCCCGCCCCTCTCTGTCCACAAGAAGTATCAGATGGTGTCTGTGGAAGGATCTGGGTGCTCGCTGTCTTCACAGTGGCTGTGCTTTCCTATAGCTGTGATTTGGCTTCAGGAAGAAGAGTCTACATTTGGCCCTAAAAATTCTTCTCTTTTCTGAATCACCAGCCATTGCATTTTATTCAGTTTTGGGCTTAGTTTCAGTTTTGTTTCCTACCTAATTAGTCCCAAGCACAGCATGTGCTCCCCCTGTGGATCAGTTTCCTCATACTTGACTTGGGAATGATGTCCTAGGATAGTGCCTGCAGCCACATAGTAGGTGCTTAATCAATATTAGTGGCTTACTTTAATGCAGGGTGACAGCCTGTGCCCTCCTTCTTTATACAAAGTACTTAGCCAAGGGGGAGTTTAAACTTGTTGCATCCTTTAATCATTACAGTTAGTGTGTGTGTGTGTCTGTGTGTGGTGTCTGTGTGTATGATGTACGTGATGTCTGTGCACATGTATGTAAGTGTGTGTGTCACTGTGTGTGTGTGTGTGTGTGTGTGTGTGTGTGTGTGTGTTTAAAACTGAGATGCTTTTCCTTAAGAGGTGGTAAAACTGTTGTAGCCGAGAGAATCTTGTGACTCTGTGGTGATAGTATTTTCAAAGTCTCCTTCAAATCCCCGGAGTTTTGTAAGATGACACGGAGAAACAGGGCATAGTGCTGCACGCCTGTAATCCCAGCACTTGGGAGGCAGAGGCAGGCAGATCTCTGAGTTCGAAGCCAACCTGGTCTATAGAGTGAGTTCCAGGACATCCAGGGCTACACAGAGAAACCCTGTCTTGAAATAAATAAGAGAACATGGAGAGACTAGGGATATAGCACAGTGGTATAGTGTTTGCCTAGCATGCCAGAGACGCTTGACCCATCCTCAGCCCTGTATAAATGAGGTATGAGGGCCCATTCTTTTGTGCAGCACTTAGAAGGTAGAGGCAGAAGGATGAGTGCAAGTCCAGAGGCCAGCCTCCGTGTTCCAGAGGCACACAGTGAAACTCTTGTTTCCAACATAGAAACTCACACTCAAACCTGGAAATTTTACTGTAAAATAATGAATCTGATTTTCCAGAGGCCCTGTGTAGCTATATAAGTGATCTGAGTCAGGAGGAAGGTATGTGATTTGCAAAGCTAAATAGGAAATCAAACTCTTGGCCTCCTGGTTTATTTCTCCAGTCCCAGGTGATTCAGTTTCCTTAGCAACTGCATAATGTACATTACTTATGAATTATGGGCAAGTTAGCTCAAAGTCTGGGAAAAGTAATTGAATAATGCCAATGACTCAAATACTGAGGAATAAGTATTTATTAAGTATTTACTTAAAAATTTAAAACTACAACATTAAAAATGTGGAATGTACCACAAAGGAAGTTTTTTAAAAAATTAGAATTCAAAATGATTCATATACTTTTTGCTTTTGTACAGTGAGCTAAAATTCAGTTAGTATCAGATAGCAATGAATTGTTTGGCCTAAAGTCTTGCAATTTATTAAAGACTATCAGACAAATTGATAAAAGACATTTGGGAGCTGGGCGTGGCGGCTCATGCCTTTAATCCCAGCACTTGGGAGGCAGAAGCAGGCAGATTTCTGTGAGTTTGAGGCCAGCCTGGTCTACAAATTGAGTCTAGGACAGCCAAAGCTACATAGGGAAACCCTGTCTCGAAAACAAATAACAAAAACAACAGAAAGACATTTGGGAAAAAAACACTTGAAAGAAAAGTAAAGTGTAAAAATAATATTTTTGGATAAAATATTTAACAAAGAAAAATTGAAAGGCAATGTGGGGTAGAAACAAAACATAGCTTTTACTTGCAAAAGTATGGTAATGAAACTTTGGTTTTTTTCCAGACAAAGTTTCTCTGTATAGCCTTGTTTGTCCTGGAATTCTGTCTGTAGATCAGACTGACCTCAAATTTAGAGATCTTAAAGAAATGTATCATTGCTGTGGAAATATAGATGAATTTTTATTGTAAAAATTTAATTGTCTAAAGAGACTAAAATCTAGGTGTAGTGCCTAAAGCCTGTAATTCCAACACTCTGGTGGCTGAGGTGGGAGGGTTGCCATGGGATTGACGATACCCTGGGCTACATATCACTATGTTCCTGGTCAGCCAGGACTACAGAATGAGAGCTTGGTTTAAAAGATCAAAAGAAAAAAAAAAAGAGTAAATACTTTGAAGATCTGGGAGGTGGAGAATTTTTAAGAGAAAGAAAGATAATATTTCAATGTACCAATGAGAAATTTAAATTGTATCAGATGTTTATCCTATTTAATTAACTATGGCTATATATATATATATATATATATATATATATATATATATATATATATATATATATATAAATAAAACTTTTAAAGATCTTGTTTAATTACACCTTCTGCTCCAGAAGCCTGTTTCAAAGTCCAGGCAGTGATCTTGGTGTTCAGAATTTGTCAATTGTCTATGTCTTTCTGGCTGAAGAATCACAGATGATCTGACCGTCAGACGTTCTACCCTTCAGAACAAAATCCCGCTGTGAGATATGACTGTGGTTGGAGGCTTGGTGTGCTTCAACGTGCAGATACACAGTGTACCCATGGAACCTGGGTCTCCATTTCATCAGTGAAAACTGTCAACTCCAAAAGATGCCTGTTCCAGTTCATGGGGAAATAACCTAGCTAAAGTGTAATAATTTGGAAGACTGGATTTAGTCTTATGTTTGGTATTGAGGATTTGAGGAGGACTGGAGGGAGAAGTGAGGTCACAGCCCTGGCCAGAGGGGCAGGCAGTGAAGGAGATGACAGTACCTCAGTGTTCATGGGAAGGACCTCAGCTTCTGACATGGTTTTGTGAAAGTTTGGTAATTATATCAAAAGACAGTGACAGCCTCTGTCTCATGTGTAGAAGACTTTGCATTCAGATTGTTCAAAGACTCCCCGACAATTGTTCTTTATTATAGTTTGAAGTTCCTGACCTCTTAGGAAGACTGAAGGTGGATTTTAATATGAGTGTCACTACCCATGAGTTTAGAAAGGACATCTGTTCCCAGTCACCCTTGCTGTCCCTGTACCTCTTCAGAGGATTTTTGAGACTGCAATGGGATGATATGTAGCTCAACAGTGTATAAAACACCCCTAAACAGCAGATGTCATTCCATAGATTTTCACGTCAATTACACTGGAAAATTCTATTAGATCATTCGTCAATATTATACTGTAGCTCACTGTATGAAATTCTTTGTGTGTTCTGTGTCTTCTTAAATATAACGATTTCTCTTTTCTCAAGTTGAATTCTGACCTTTTCAAAAATCTGGAATTCACAAAAGACAAGGAATTACCCAGTACTTGATGAATGATGACGTTTATATTGGATTGGCTGGCAGCCAGGTGCAAGCATCGTTCAACAGCAGACATAAATTTTTCCCTTCACAAGAGGCCACATGGACATCAGGCTCTCATGGATATCAATGGGTGTTATGTGTGTAGAGCAAGGGAAAGGTCTTACATTAAAAAGTAGGGCACTGTGCTATATACAAGATAAATTGGTATGTTCCCATTAGCTCATGTTTTGTCCTAAAAGAAGTCTTTGTCTTGAGGCCCTTTTAAAGAGAATAGCTAGCCGTAAGTAAAAGGATTTTTGATAGAATTCTGTCTATCTGATTTTATAAATATACTAAGGAAAACAGTAGTAAAGAAGTCCAGACCCCCCCAAAATTGTAAATCTCCCATCTGTGCTTTGTTAAAGTGGTGTTTGTTAGGAGGTTCCTATTGCTGCCAAGTTTAAAACATTGACTGAAATCTTTCCTCAACAGTTTGAAGGGAAGTGGTTCATAAATCTATAAAGATAAGAAAATGTTTGCTCATTGTTCACAGAGGTCTGAACATGTAATTTTAATTATGTGTATACTCCTATACTTTTAAACAAACAGGAGTGTAATATGAACTAATACCATTCCCTCTGCTTACAGTGCTGTTTTCAAATCCCTCCTTAAAATTAGCAATTAAATAGATTGATGAAAAATAAATCAGTGGAAATGGAAGTAGGTATTATGTAATTAGAAACCAGACTTAGCTTCCCCTTATCAATAAAACCAAAGCATATGGTAAACACTGTATCTTTGCTTCTGTGAAATTAGAATTTTTTCCAAGGGGTTTTCAAACAGTTTCTTATGTACAGGTTGTGTGTGACCATGTGAAGACCTGGGTTTCTCTTGTGTAATTACAAAGAGAAAGTTACAAATTCTTAGGTTGAGTGAGAGTTCTAATTCTCTTGCTGTATTTTGTAAGAGAAAACATTTCTGATCGTTGATTAGCTTATTATACAAACGAAATGGTACACATCAGTGAGGAAGGCAACGTGACAGGCCCCTTCTCTCCATTGTGGTATATTCTTGGACAAGGAATCCCTGCTGTATAACAGCTGGAGCAGAGCAGGTAAAGTGGTTGGCTTTGTTTTCACTCCTCTGTGGAAAGAATAACAATAACAACAACAACAACAAATGTTCAACCTGAAAGTTGAAGAATGCTTATTATTGATGGGAAATAAGCTTCAGGGGCAAGCCAGAGAGACTAGAGGAGAGTGGGTGGATGTGATGGAGGTACAGTGTCTGCACATGTGAAAAAGCCACAGTGAAGTTATCTGCAAAATTAATATGCAGTAGTAATTGTAATAAAGATGTTAGGTTAGATTTATACAGCTGCTGCTGCTCTGCTGCAAATACCTCCTGAGTGTAGAAGCGACAGTTTTTGACTGCAGGAATTGTGAGAGTCTAAATGCATTGCTTTCAAACCAAGGATGTTAATGGTGAAACTGGTCAAATCCAGACTAAGTCTGAAGTTTAGTTTTACACATGTGTCAGGGGCTACAATTCTTTAGTGGAGTATAAGGCAAAAAGTTTGAAGACAGAAGAAAAGTTGTCCCATGTGGAAGTAGGTAAAAGTATTAAAAATATATTTATCTTATTCCTTTGTGCACATGCTCATGAGTGTAAACATGTGTGTGCACACGTGCATGGGGACGAAGAGGGTTGTTAAGTGGGTGTTGGTGTCTGACCTCTGGTCCTCAGGATTTTGCAGCAAGTGCTCTTAGCTACTGTGCCATCTCTCTAGTTCCAATTAGACTTTAACAACTTCTTTTTTGACATTCATTTGTTTATTTTGTGTCTTTGTGGATGTGGGCAGGGTCATGTCAGAGTGCACTTGTGGAGATCAGAGGACAGTGTGCAAGAGTTGCTTTTTCCTATCGGCTTGTGTATTCTGAGAGTCAAACTGAAATCTGCAGGCTTGGTGGCAAGTGCCCTGACTGCCTGAACTGTCTTACTGCCCCATCCCCCACCAAGTACTTTTAATCAGAGAAACTTTAGAAATTAATGCCAAACAGTACCATAACAGATACATTAATTATTGTGCACATGGGAAGTTAGTACTACATGTCATTTAAAAGAGTAAACTCGGGCTGGAGAGTTTGCTCAGAGGTTAAGAGCACAGGCTGCTCTTCCAAAGGTCTGTGTTCAATTCCTAGCAGCCACATGGTGTGGCTCACAACTACCTATAATGAGATCTAGTGCCCTCTGCTGCCCTGCAGGGGTACATGCAGACAGAGCACTGTATACATAATAAAAAAATATTTTTAAATGAGTAAATAGAATTCAGTAAAAAGTTACTAAATATCAAGCTAAACACAAATCTGCTTTGAATTTAAATTTTTTTCTAGACTTCAAAAATTTTCAAATTTGAAAATTGAAACCTTGTGCTATGTACACACAGTTATTAGATAACAATGAAGGTTCATAGTGAAAGTGAGCAACTTCTCCCTTTCCCCCTTTTAGCCTATTTCTATGGGCCATGTGAACAGTGGCGACATCATCTCTCTAAAATAGCTATACTTTGTTTTTTGTTTTTTAAAGAGGAGGATTTATCTCATTTAACCTACTTCTTTAAAAACAAACAAAAAGTACTAATACTGTTAATGTCATTATACTGTGTGTGTGTGTGTGTGTGTGTGTGTGTGTGTTACAGTTTTAATTTTTGTCAAGTTGTTCACTCAGATAGTTTAGAAAGTGAAAGAGTTGTATAAAGCTAATCACAAATCAGCCGTGGTCACTGTACTCTGCCTCAGTTCTCACAGCAGACAGGTGCCCCAGACTCTAGGCTATGGTGTGTTAAACTCATCACTACCTGCCAGTTTTAGGCTCATTTCTAGTAGTCTGCTTTATCATTGTCCGCCATCTTCTTTAGAAGATGTGTGTGCAGCTCCCTTTCCACCTTTGTCCTGTTTCCCTGATGTGTAGTTACATCATTATGTCTACTGCTGTGTCCTGTGTCACATTGTTGCGAGTTGTCAGATGCTCTCCACAGGGGAGACATAGTTGTAACATGATGTTTCTCCTCTTGCAACTTTGTGCTTTCCCTGTAGTCAGTGTGCATCCTCTTGCTTCTTTGCAGACTTCACTGAGTACTTACTGCAACTGTAGCCTCAGTTGTGAACTTTGTCTAGGAACACCCAGATAGGTCAAGCATTACATTTTGGGGGATCTTTCTCCCTCTGGGAGCTGTGCTGTCCATTCTGAGTGAGTGTTCTTTATTCTTGGAACAGATGACTTCTTCTGGGGGATAAAATCCTCTTGCATGTAGATCTCTTTTTATTGTATGTTTCTTGGTTTATAGCCGTGGTTGTTTGTTTTGTTTTGTTTTTTGGTAAATTACCTTCTCATGTAGCACTCTGAAGAAAGATTCATGAAATCACATGAGATATTAGAATTCTGGAAAATAGTATTTTTGATTCCCTTATAATTAATTCATAATCAATTTTGTTAGACATAATTACTTTTCAGAAATATGAATCTATTCTCTTCTGGAGTTTTGGTGCTGCCATTAAGAAATCTCAAGGTTATTCTTCCTCTTCTCATCCATCCACTCTTTCTTAAAATTTTTTAGTCTTGATTTCTCAGTCCAGACTTTGGTTAACATCATCTGAGAACTTTGACCAATTGTGGTATGAGTGATTTTGAAGTAATTGGTTAGAAATGGAGCTTAGGCAGAGAAATTTCTGAAAAGCTTTGGTAATCCCAAACATGTAATCAGAGTCCAGATGACTGTCTGAGGGTCTGTGTCTGAAGTGTGCTGAAATTTTAGGATTGTGTGTGTGTGGTGGGGCCTTTTTTACTTGTGATGTAAGCACTCAATCCATTAATCTAGGAACTCAGGACCTTTAACTTAAAAGCTTCTACTTTTCTCCTGTCTTTTTCTTATCTCTCGTCTGCATTTTAAACCCTCTACTTCTGTTTCTCCAGTAACTTTGATCTAAACCTGTTCATTGAATTTTCTGACTTTTTTTTTTTAATTCAAGAATTAATTTTGTGTCTAGTTACTGGCACCCTGGGCGTCTGTATGCCACCCTGCCTAGCTTGGCCCTGTTTTGTGCATCTTGTTCTTCGCTGTGCTGATGAAGGATCTCAGGCCTTAAGCAGGCTAGGCAAGCGCTCCCCGTTGAGCTGCACGCACAGGTTTGTGCGTCTTGTTCTTTATCTTAGGGGTGCATGATCTGATTCTATCCTTAGGAAGTTTTTATCTGCCTTCTCAGCTCTGTTTTCTCTAAATTCCTTTTTAATAAAAATTCTGTCATTTGTTTGGGCTCTTCACAGTAGTGGCTCTCCTCGGTGTCCTTTCTTGACTGCGCTCACATTTAACGGGGAATTGTAGATGCTCAGTGCTCTGTGCTCAGCAGCTCCTCCCTTCCTTTGGGGTAATTTGCCTGGCAGTTCTGCGGGGGCAAGTGCGGCATCAGAGTCTTGCAGCCTGTTGTGCTGTCAGATCGTCAGAGCTGGACGTGTGGGTGATGACTAGGGCATGAAACGTGGCTTGTGAACTTGTTTGATTTGCCTTCTGCATCTGTGCCTCTTGTCATGCCAATTAGAGATCCTCTCCGACTGCTTGAGCAGAAACCTGTTGGAGTTTGGACACAGACCTAAGGAAGGGCATTTACTTCACACACAGCTCCCTTCTCTCTAGAGGCCCACCACAGCCCAGCAGCTACCCGATGCCTCCTGTTTCTGGTGGAGTCCAGGTCAGAGTAATCCTCTCACCTTTGCTTGTTGCTGGCCTAAGCATCAAGAGCTGTGAGGTGTAGGACCACACAGTCTAGCTCCTCAGCTTCCTGTTCGGTTCCTATAGGAAGTTCTCCCCCCCCCCCCCCCGCGCCCCCACTTTCTCCTTGTTTGCAGCCATCAATGACAGTTCAACATTAATTCTGAATGAAGATTAAGTTATGGGTACAAGTCCCTGTATTGATATCCTGGTCTTACCTTATATGTTAAGTTGCTTGGCATGTAGCAAGTCTACAGAAATCAAGATTGAATGGAAGCTAATTTTTCTGTAGTTATTTAAGACCCCCGTTGCTTCACTACAGGTTAACATTGTTTTTTTTTTTTAAGTAAAATAAAATATTTGACTTTAAAACTCTAGAAACATTGTTTTGTTTTCAGTTAAATGCGCTTGATACTTCTTAAACCAGTCATACTGTATAAACATTTTAAATATTGCTTTCTTAGTACCCTTTATATATCAGATGTTAGAATGACAGAAGTTGTTACCCATATCTGTCCTTTTATGCATTTTTAAATGACTGTAATACAATATTTCATTTTAAGGTACTTTTCTCTAAGAGAATTGTGTTGGTTAATTTTGTTGTTGTTGTTGTTGTTGTTTTGTTTGTTTGCTTCTCTGTTACCTTGCCACAAACTATGACCATGAGGGAAGAGAGACCTTCAGTTGAGAAAAATGCTTTCGTTAGGTCTTCCTTAGGCCAGTCTACGGGGCACTTACTTGGTTAATGACTGATGCCAGAGGCTCACCCACTGTGAGTGGTGCTCTGCCTGAGCAGGTCGGTGGTCCTGGGTTCTAGAAGATAGCAGACACAGTGAACCTTGAGGAGCAGGCCAGTAAGCAGCACCCCTCCATGGCCTGTGCGTCAGTTCCCACCTCAGGTTCTTGCCGTGTGTTCCTGCCCTGATTTTCCTTCATGATGGACTGTAAGCTATAAGGGAAATAAACCCACTCCTCCTCAAGTTCCTTTTTGGTCATGTGCTTATTACAGCAACAGAAACCTAACTGGGACAGGACTTGGTAACATTTAGTTGATAGGCACTTTGAGCAGCTGTGAATAAAAACGACATTAGTCATTTTGAAGCATTTGACACCCTGGGGTGTCACCCTGCACTGCATCTTCACTCAGTAGGAGAGCCAGTCTGCATTCATTGCTGGGTGGTTGACTGGATCCTGCATAGTCACGTGACTGGACATGTCTCTGAAAACACCCACTTTGTTTTCTCCCTAAAAACTGTGTTCTGGCTTTTGCACTGGTTTCATAACATTTCGCAGACTGTTTCATCTCTAAATATTTAAGCATGCATGGCATCAGAAGAGTGATGTTGTCCTAAGTGGCCACCATGCCATTTTCGTCTGTAACAAACAGTTGATACATGGTATGCGTTCTTTGTGATTTTTCTCCAGTCTTTAAATCCCTTCTCTGGAAACCCACTACCTCCACCCGCAGACACCAGTATCTAAATAAGGACCACATCCTGCCCTTTGTTGGAGTGTGAGTTTCCTTTGTTCTAGAATAGCTTTCTTCCACCCCAGCTAACAGGGCCCCACATGCTTAGTATGTCCTTATGACTGAATTCATACTAAGCAATTCAGCAATAATACATTTCAGAGATGATGGCATTTCTCCCCTCAGTTGTGCCATATCAGAACACATATGACAGGGTTTTTTTTCCTCTATAAATGGTGGCATTAAAATTGGTCACTTTACATGAAGAGATCTGCTAGAACTCTTCCACTGTAAAATAATCTTTTATTAGTTGTTCTCTTGTAATTAGTAGGCAAAATATAATTGTTTTTTATATAGCCTTTTAATCTAATACTTAGTTTTTTCCCCCTGATAATTGCTTAAGTCAGTTATTCAATTATAAAAGTGATTTCTTATTTTCTGGCAATTTTGGACTCTCTGTGTCCTTTCTACCCTAGTTCTGGAATTGGTTGTTTTTTTCCTTGAGACTTCTAGCTTATTTAAGTGGATTGTCACAACGAAAAGCACACACACTGAACATAGACTGTAGCTGTGTTTTATCTGTTCACTGTAAAAAACACTGAGCTACATCTTAAAAATTGAGAAAGGTCATATAAGAAGGCGGAATTTAAATTCTTCTCTTAAAACGTGGTGACCTAACAACACTGGGGCCCCATGCTCATGGATGGCAGTTACTTGGGCTTAGCAGGATAGCCCCTGTGGAAGGCTCCCACACCCTAACTTTTACCACTGTGAAATGAGCGGCTTTCCTGTCCACTCTGCCCAGGTCTTCGGCATTGCCTGGATGCCTTCGCTACTCCCTGTCCTGAATGCGGTTTCTTGACTTAGAGGCGCAGTGTGTTGGCTTGATGGTGTCTGCTGCCGTATAGGGAAGGGGGCCCTGGTCTGAGCGGTTGAAGAGGAGATGAAGACGGAGTGTGTGTGTGAGAGGTGGTTTTATATAATTGAGTGAATCGTGAGAGCCAAGGTCCAAAATAAACTAGCCGAAAGATGACTTAATTAGATATCTATTGTTATACACAACAAACTGTCCTGAAACCCAATACTTTTGAGCATGAAATATTCACTCCTTCATGTAAGCGTGAAGGAGTAGAGCGTAGGAGTGGCCGGCCAGCTGTTTCTGGCGCCTGGTGCCTGGTGCCTGGGGCCTGGGGCCTGAGGCTGGGCTAGTGAGTCTGCCCGCACTGTCATATGTGGTTTCCAGGCTTCGGCTCCAGGCTTGCTGTTGGGTGGAGGCTAACACATGCTCACAGCATAGCAGCTTACTCTCCCCAGAGTGAAAGGTCCAAAGCAAGGCAGCGGGCAGCCGCGCAGAAACCTGGTGCAACGTGCAGGAGAGTTACGAGTGAGGTGAGCGTGACATGGGGGTGACACCCATAGCGACCCGAGCAAACAGTATTTGCACAAGCAGGATTTGAGAGCAGGTTTTGCCCATGTATGAAATGTCATTTTAAGTTCTTCTGTAATAAAATTACTTGTGTTGTAATTATTCTACTTCACTAGTTGACCCGGAATCTTGTATACTTTTGATATACTCCTAGATTGATTTATAATGGGATAATTAGTGGTTTTAAAAATCGCATAGTTCATACTCTAATTTTTTGCTATCAGATCCTAAGAAGAATGACTCAGTCCATTTCATTTTCATCCGCTGGTTGCATCGGAGTTGGTTGAAGCCATTTGACTTGTGGCCCCCTGCAGCCCCTGCTCTGACGCACAGTCCCTTTGTGCCATGTGTCGATAGCACAGAGCGTCATTACAGTAAAATGTTACTTTCAGAAACTTATTCTATAATTAATTTAGGAAATAACTTACATATTATTTAACAACATGGAGAAATAATAAAGGTATCGTATTGAAAATCTCTGCTTTGTATTTTTTGTTTGTTTTTGTTTTTTCGAGACAAGGTTTCTCTTTGTAACACCTCTGGCTGTCCTAGAACTCACTCTGTTCTTGGCTGGCCCTTAACTCACAGAGATGCACTTGCTTCTGCCCCCCGAGTACTGGGATTAAAAGTGTGCACCACCATGCTCGGCTACTGAATATTATTCTTAGGTTTGTGTGAATGCATGTGTGTATGCGTGCATGTGTGCATCCAAGTTCAGCTGTCCTCAGAGCTAATAGGTCATTCCCCCTGGAGTTATAGGCAGTTGTAAGCTGGGTGACATGGGTGCCAGGAACTGAACTCAAGCCCCCTGTAAGAACAATATGTGCTCTTAACTACTGAGCCAACTTCCCAGCTCCTATTATGTAGTTTTACATATAAACTTGATATTGGACATTACCAGATGATAAAACACTTACATAACAGCAGTCTGCCCCCCCCCCCAAAAAGGCTAAAAATATACGTATTATTCAAAGTTGAGTTTTTGACGTGCCAGCGTTCCTGACATTTTCAGCCCTAATGCCTGGAATAGCCCGTGTCCTCATGCAAGAGTACTGCTCTTCCCTCCTGCCATCACAGTGGCTCTTGGGGAGTGCGTTTTATTAATAACGCTGGCATGCGTTTGTCTCTCTGGTGTATTAATACTCGACAGGTATTACAGCCACGGCACCAGTGCCCTTGATGCAGCCACGGGATGCAGTTTTATAGGCCTGTGTGTTTTGACCCAGGACTTTACACTCACTTGGTAGTGATTTATGTGTTTTTCGTCATGTTGGAAGCAGTAGCCATACAGTGTGATTTTAATACGCTGCATCCAACACAGGGATTACGATGTCCCTGAGAATGACGGATGACACTTCACTTAGATGCAGATGTCTGGGGCAGCTGCCCCTTGCAGATGTTGTAGTGCAAGGGTTAGCTTTAGTCTAGTTTGGCCTCCCTCCTCACCACATTGAAGAGCCTCTGAGCTTTTAAAGCATTTCCCCCTTTCTTTAGGTAATGTTCGGATTGTGTTTCTTTTCTAAGAGACTGCTGCTATAAGAGGAATTATAGTTGCGAGTCTTCCTGTCTCAGGATTCCGAGGCAGAGGCAGGCATATCTCTGAGTTTGAGGCCAACCTCATCTATTGAGTGAATTCCAGGAAAAACAGAGAAACCCTGTCTCTAAAAACAAAACAAACAACCAAACAAAAAGTTTGCTTTTTAGAAGCTATATGACTTTGGCGGTACCTTCAGGCTGCATCTACATTGACCAGAGGAGGGACTTTTATAACTAGTTTTTGCATTGAATAAAATAGGGAGAACAGACAAAAATAGAGAAACCCTGTCTCTAAAAACAAAACAACCAACCAAACAAAAAGTTTGCTTTTTAGAGGCTATATGACTTTAGGGTACCCTAAGGCTGTGTCTAGATTGACCAGAGGAAGGACTTTTACAACTAGTTTTTGCATTGAATAAACTAGGGAGCCTTGCACCCTTGTTGTCCAAGTTATTAAGTGGTTTGAAATTAGTAGGTTGGCTCTTCCTTTTGGCTTAATTTAGGCTGGTCTTCTTCCACTGCTGTGATGAAACATTCTGACCAAAGGTGTCTTAGAGGAGGAGTGGGTCTATTTCAGTGTACAGCACGGCCCGGCACTGGGGGAAGACAGGGCAGGAGCTCGAAGCACAGACCATGGGAGGAGCGCTGCTCACTGACCTCTCGGGCTCACGCCTAACAGCTTCCTGACACAGTGCAGGGCCAGCTGCCCAGGGTCCGTGTGTGTCATCCCTGCAGGACTGGGCCCCTTATAGCAGCTGGCAGTCACGACACTTCCCCATAGAGGAGTCCACATGCCTGTCTAATCCGGGCAGCCCCTCAGCTGAGACTTCCTTCTCAGGATACGTTATGATAAGGCTATAGAATATTAAGAGTTTAAAGTTTTCTGCTAAATAATGTTTTTAATTAGAAAATGTCATTCCCTGTACATGGTAATGGAGTACAAACTTCTGAGGGCAGGAATTTTTTTTTTTTTTTTTTTGGTAATTAGCATGCTTTCTGTGCAGTTTTTAGCTTATAGAACAGTTGGGCAGAAAGTAAAAAAAAAAACCCTTTGTCTTTCTTCTCTGCCATTTCTGTTATTAACATCTTTAATTGGTACAGAACGTTGTTTATAACTAAGGCCTGATACTGACGCATTATTATAATGGGAGTCCACGGTTTATATTAGGTTGTTGAACTGTTTCACAGGTTTTGGCAAATGTACTTCTCACCCCACCCCATCACAGAGTGAGTAAGAAAAGAGTTCCACTCATACCACGAGGTTCTTCTAGAGAGAGGAACCGGCTTGTTCTTCTGTCTTCCTCTTGGCAAACACTGCTGGGTCGGTCTTTGCTGCTTCCTCCGTGCGTTTGTCTTTTTCAGAGGGTCCTGGAGCTGGAGTCTTGGAGTGGGCAATCTTTTATACTTGCACTTGAGAGGCTGAGGCAGGGGAATTCCTGTGAGTTGGGACCAAACCTAAGCTACAGAATGAACCTTGTCTTAGCTCTCAACACAGTCCCGCAAGTAAAAGAAAAGAGAGTTCAGTGAAAGTGTTGGTGACTGTTAGAGCCTGAGTTGGATGAACGGATGCTGGGTACGAATTCTTTACATCGTACTTAATCTTTAAACCCATGACCTTATGAGATGATGTCAAGCCAAGCCGAAATAATACTTTGGAAAATATATTGATCTATTGGCAAGCTAAATCTAACAGTGGTTTTAATAAATTTCCTTACTCTGCCACTGATGAATAGCTTAGCGGAATCAACCAAATGAAAACAGGAGAAACAAAACCAAAACACTGTACAATACTGACCGTGCGGACATCCTCACCGATAGCGCGTGAACTCTGTCTCGTCCGAGCTGGGCCAGGCACATCCGCAGCCTGAGTCCCCACTGGGTTTTGTTTGTCTCTGTTTTTGGTATTTAGAGACTGTAGTGGAATTCTAGAACAATCACTGCATCTAGCGTGAACGCTAGAATGAATAGTTGTTTTCTAGAAGTGCCTTAACCTTGAAGAAGTCATTGCAGGAAACAGCGATTGTCTTCTGTTGTCTATGGAGTTGTTTTTCTGAAGGAGCTCCACAGCCTTTGCGTTGCTTCGGTCACAGACGGTCCTGGCACACCTGGAGTGTCTTGCGTTATTGAGTGCTGCACACCGTGTGCAACAAGGACTGAAGTTGCAGGGGTGTGATGTTTTCCTTCAGGAAACAGGGATCAGGGGCTTTGGTGTGAGGAACTTGCTTTACTCAAACAACTTTTTGTCTAACAGTCAATAAATAAGCTTCTGCTCCGCTGTTCAAGGTTCACTTTATTGAGACTGTGCCTCCCTGCTGCCTCAGAGCCTGGCTACGTTCTGGAGTGATCCTCTTTCTTTGATGGTCCTGAGTAACTCAGAACGCCAGCAAGAGACAGGCTTTCTCTATGTACCCCTGGCTGTCCTGGAACTCATTCAGTAGACCAGGTTGGCCTCGAACCCAGAAATCAGTCTACCTCTGTTTTCCCTAGTGCTGGGATTAAAGATGGCATGCACTGCTACCGCGACTCGATTTCTTACCAGGTTTTTGTCTGCACACCAGAATAGGGCATCAGATCACATTACAGATGGTTGTGAGCCACCATGAGGTTTCTGGGAGTTGAACTCAGGACCTCTGGAAGAGCAGTCAGTGCTCTTAACCTCTAGCAGTCTCTCCAGCCCCTTACTAGGTTTTTAAAAAATGCATGCTTGTGCTTGTAGGTTATGGGAACTTTTCCCATAGAAGCTGGGCTGTTGAAGGCACTGCCACAATCACAGAGAAAGTCCTTCTGTGTCTGATGAGGGATAAACTTTGGAAAGTTGGGAGACATGACAGGTGGGAGGCAGAGCCTGGCTTATGTCCGTCTCTTACTACATCTGCCTCAGACTGAAAGTGTTTGTGCACCTAACCTGTGCATTGTGCTTTTCCTCTCAGAGTTGCCCAACCCTTTGACATGCCATTTACATGTTTGTAGCTATCCTAGGATGGGCGTGGCTCAAAGCCCCCAGGTTGCACACGCTGGCACCTTTGTGATGGCCTGTGGTACCTGTTTCCTGAGTCATATCTACTAAAGGCTTAAAACTCATTCTTTCCGTTGGTTGTAGAGTCTAGACTTAACTTCCTCCTGCAGTGGCTTTTCCGTCTGTTTCCGTCTTCTCCAGTGCGGTTTGAAGAAAGCCCTGGCAAATTCATTCAGCTACCACCCTTTAAAGTCCACATGTAAGGGAATTCTAACCCTACTCTGAAGCAGATTAGTGGGATCTGGGTGTGGTTGCACATGTCTGCAGTCACGGTACTCAGGAGGCTGAGGCAGGAGGAGGGTTTGCGTCCAGGAATTCTAGGCAATAAAAGGAACAGTGATTGAAACTGCCAAACAAGGAAGGAGGCGGGAGTTTCACACTTGAAAATCCCACTGAAAACAGTATTTCCTATAGGGCCTGTTTGAGTTAAGGTTTCTAATGCTGTGATGAAACATTGTAACCAAAACAAGCTGGGGAGGAAAGGGTTTATCTGGCTTACCCTTCCACATGTAGCCCATCACTGAAGGAAATCAGGGCAGGAACTCAAATAGGACAGGAACCTGGAGGCAGGAGCTGATGCAGAGGCCATGACAGGGTGCTGCTCACTGGTTTGCTCATCACAATTCACTCAGCCTGCTTTCTTATAGAACCTAGGACCACCAGCCCAGGGATGGCAACACCCACAATGGGGTGGGCACTTCTCCATCAATCACTAATTCGGAAAATGCTCTACAGGCGGTCCCTATCTTACAGGGGCATTTTCTTAACTGAGGTTCCTTCCTCAGACCCATATTTTGGGTCAAGCTGAGATAAGTCCAGTCAGCACAGGGCCTTTTACAAGCATGGCAGATGTTAATATGAGCAGTGAAACATTTACAAGAAGCCTTGGCATTGTAGATAAAGGAGGGCCTACTGCAGGCCTCTGCTGATGTAGCTTCCAGTGGCCGGCGGTTACATGCCAGCATTCTGAATATGAATTTGGTGTCTTTTGCTTCTTTCTAGGACTCTTTTTCGTACTCTGCTCCCTAATATCTTTCCTTTTCTACTGGTCCTTCCCCGCCCCCCCCCCCCCCAACCTCTGCATGTCTTCTCTCTGCTCGCTGCTAGGAATGCAAAGATGAAAAAAAACCAAACAGGGTCTTTGTTGTTGAATTGTTCTCAGTGTAGTCTGTTTGCTGGACTCTGCAGCAGAGAACTGGCCCGGCAGCCTGGGAGCGCAGGCTGCTGTTGCCATGGGAACACAGAGAGTTGTTTTGTTTAATCTGTCGAATGATCTCCAATAGCTAGGGTTTTGAATGAGAGTTTATTAAGTGAGTAAAAGAAGAATCAGACAGCAAAAAACACTGCCCAGTCAGACACTCAAAACATCCAGCAAGAGATTCCTCTGGGAAGCTTCCCTGGGGCATCATCTGGTGCTCCAGACTGAGCACAGGGCATCCCCTACAGTGAGACTTCCCAGGAAAGGAACAAACTAAACAGTGGCAGAAAGGTAACATCAGAGGGGGCAGGGTCTGTCACCCATCAGTAAACTCACTGGGGAAGTTGCAGTCAGCCTGAGTGCCTGACTGTCAGAACTTCCTCCTTCCTGTTCCTGCTGCTGGCATCAACTATATTATGGGATAAACAATAGCAACCTCTATGGGGGAAGAGTTTACATGTTAGCCAGATTTTAAGGATCTGGGTTTTTCAATACCTTTAGCTGTTTTTCTTTCTAGTTAGAGTTAGGGGATTTCGGGGGAGACAGGGAGGGCCTCCTCACTCCCACTTTCACTTTTAACAGGCGTCAACAGCATGTGACAGTTTGCCAGCTTAATGTACATCTGAGAAGGCAAACAGTGTGTGATGAGGACTAGAATTACCTGGGTACTGAAAGTAGCTAAAGGAGGTGGAACCAAAGGCCACCTGCCAGACACATCAACAAGTGGTGTTTGTGTTGAACTGTCTGTCTAGGGGACCACTTGGAGGAGGACCTCTTGGAGAAGGAAGACGTCTTGGAGGAGGCTCTCTTGGAGGAGGACCACTTGGAGGAGGTGCTCTGGCAGGGCTTGGTGATGACTTGCAGTTTTCCGTTCAACCACTTGGGAGCATAGGAACACTGGGAGTGAAGTTCACAGAGGCCTCTAGAGGCGGAAAGCAATCCCCTTACAGAGACAGCCTCTTCCTCAGGCATGCATGGTGTGTGTATGTGTGTGTGTGTGTGTCTGTGTCTGTCTGTCTGTCTGTCTACAGAGGGCTTTGTCTATAAAGGAGGGGTGCTCAGGAACATGCAGTTGGTTTGGTTTTTTTTTCACACTGCTTATTCTGTAGTAGTTGCTGGACTGTTATCACTGCCTTGCTGAGTGGTCAGACGTTAGCCTGTTTACAGTGTTCAGTTTTACTTGCAAGAACTCTCGCAAGGTGAGCCTTAAGTAACCACGTGCTGTATCGTAAGTACATTATTTGGTCATAGAAAATGCAGGTGATAAGTCCCCTGAGTGCCTTGTGAGGCTGGGCCGTTCCTTAACGTAAATGGTAGCTTGTTCTTTTTATCTCTCCCCATTCATTCAGCTACTCAATCTCTCCTCTCCCTTTCCCCATTCTCTCCCCTACCTAGATTAATTGATGATAGGGGGGAAAAAACCCTAGGATGTGTTGGGATGCAGCTTGACATGTTAACTAGTGTGTGGAAAGATGGAGTCTGCATTTATTTATGTGTATGTGACTATTTTAGAATATGTAATGGGGAGATATGACTGTGAAGAGCAAATCCCCAAATCAAACACTAGAAACCTCCATCTTACAGGTGTGTTACTATGTTGTTCACGGTTTTATACACAGTAGCTTTTGAAATATGTGCATAATGAGAAGAGGTGAGGGGAAAGGAGTTGTGTAATGAGACGGCTACTGAGAACAAAACAAAAGTAAGCGGGTAGAAGAAGAGGGGGACAAAGGACTTTTAGTTTGAAAGAAGTTCCTAATCAAGAGGGTGGCAGAGATGCGCGCAGTACCCAAGCTTGCAGCATCCCTGCAGGCTGTGTTCAGGGGCCAGGGGCCAACACCTGCTGGGCTCCTGGCATCTGGGTGAGCTACCCAGGAGACTACCTTTGCTCTGTTGTTCTACTTGTGGCCAGGGGAAGGCAAGCAGAGGACGGAAGAGGATTTGGCCAAAAACAAAGGCCATGCTGACAAATCAGTTTCTGGGTGTGATGGTGACATACGATTTGATCTGAGTGGTCAGCGCGTGAAGACTGGTTAACTCCCAGTCCTAGTTATGAGAAGGACCTCCAGGCTCCTGGGGTTTTCAGAAGTTACAGGGCTGAGTTTAATATCACCAGAACTGAGAGCTACCCCACTGCAGCTTCTCACATAGGTGGGATGTCACGCCAGAGCCACACTGCCTGGCTTCTTCTTTGTCAACGATAAGCTTAATTAGCTTGCATCAGTTAATGCGTTAAGGAGCGGAAACACACTCTCCACTTCTCTCTCTGTATCTTTGTGTGTCTATAGCTTGTGTTCACTGGCTGTCTACGCTCTCTGTGTTGTGTGTGCCTGTGCCTGTCTGAATGCTGTCTGGTGTCTGTCTGTGTGGTCTCTAACAAAAGGCTTGGCTCGGTTTTTATTGAACAGCACAGAAAGCATGGCATGGGAAGTGGGTGAGGGATTCTTTACAGAGAACTTAACAGAGTTTACAAGGAAAGACATTTTTCTGAGCCCAGCTGACTGTGAAGCACTCAGAAAAGTAAATAGTGCAGTGAACATACCTTATCAAGCTATATCCATATGTTGTTTCAATGCTTATGCTGAGTATTTGTAGTGTGAGGTTGCTCCCCATCTGTCAGCTGCTTCCAGCAAGTGAGTACAACACACATGCAGGCAGGCATCACTCCGGGTGAGAAGTCCATAAGGCTTTGTGTTAATTTTGCATTAGCTTAGCTTGTAAAAGCTGACTGCGTGGCAAGTAAGGCAAATGAGGTTGGTTTCATTGCTCTCTTAAAGGCTGGTTAAATTTAAAAGGACACATTAGGGCAGCAGGTCATGCCTGGAGTGACCTTAAAGGATATTATTAACTTTGCTGTGAGGGCTGCCAAAATTTCAGTCTCTCAGAAGTTGAGATACTGTCATGAAATTACAGCACTATGGTATCTACTGATCTGCTTATCATCTATCAATCATTTATCATCCGTCTGCCCAGAGTCTGAGTTTGTATATATCATTTGCCCCTGTGAGCCAGGAGTTTGGGAGCAAGTTGAATGAGCTGCCACCCAAGTCTGCAGTCATCTGAAGACCGACTGTGGTTGGGGTCCCCTTCCAGGGTGACTCCATATGACTCAACGACCAAGAACAGGGGCCTGAGACCCTTTGAGCTTCCCCTCAACACTGTTTTAAGTGGTTTCAAAGTACTCTTCCAGAACACGTGACCCTGAGAGCAAGAAGAAAGCTACACTGCCTTTTGTGACGTCTCAGGTGTCACATTAGCCATGTGCTACTGTTACAGTCTGCACACTTCTGGGGATTAGAATGAACCCCTCTTTGAAGGTAGATTTACCACTTTGTGGACCCATTTTAGTAACACAGCAGTTGTGTGTATTGTATTAAATCTTATGGATTTTCATGGTTGGTTGGTTGGTTTTGAGACAGGATTTCACTTTGTATTCCCAAGATTCTGGCCTTGAACTCACACGGCCTCTTCTCTCTCAGCCTCAGGATTTCTGGGCTACAGGTGTGAGCCACCATGTCTGGCTAACTTTATTAACTGTTTGGGCTTTCACCTCCTCATCCTCAAAAGAGAGATTCAGTTATAACACCCTTCCATGCTATTACTGGAGGATTCGGTGACTGTACTATGTACAGTTTCTAGTCGGTAGCAATGGCTTAATAACGAACACCCTTTCATCTTTACAGATGTGTTTAGATGACACAGTGCTGTATGCCGTACCCACCGTGCATTTTTGAGACCCCACACCCTTTGTCAGTTCATCCAAACACTGAGCTATTTTCTGTTCTGAGAGATTTCCCTGTTCTAGACATAAGTGGAATCCTGTAATATGTGGCCTTGTGTGACTGGCTTCTTTATACCTAGTCATTTTATTGTTTCTTTTCTATGGAAGTCCACAGATAGGTTGATTCCCCGGACCCACAGACATCATTGTGGCTTCTAGAATGGCTGGTCCTGCACTTGAAGACTCTTGCTGTGACAGAAAGAACAGAGATGCTGTGACCCAGTGACAGCTCTGACATGTCACTCCTTGGACATCTCCTCATGCCATTACTAGTGATTATGTTTTCCTTAGAAAGGTGCTTCCTTCCCCCTTGTACTATTTGCACTCATTCACTTGATAGATAGATTTCTTAATAAGCATTATACAATTATGTCTGAGCTTTGTTTTTGCAGGCTGTATTTACATTTGAATTATCAGTGCAGTTTCGTTGAAAGTTATCATGGTGGAAGGCTCAGAATTCACTCCCTTTTTTCCTGATAGTAAATAAAGTTTCATTCATATCTGCTCTGCCGTAACTGAAGGTCTGATGCACCTCGTTTTCCTCCCTGTGGTCTTTCCTCGTTTTCCTCCCTCTTGAAGATGCTGAGCCAGGAGGGTGGGCAGCCCTGTTCAGCCCCCTCAGCCTGTGCTGCCATGGTTTGCCACTGTCTTGTCTCTGTAACACTCTCTCTCCTTTAGTGGCTCAAAGCCAGTGATCATAGCTTTTTTGCTGAGTCATTTAGATAGTCATGAAATATTTTATTTTTTTAAAAGAGTTATCAAAATAGCTTAGTGATTTAAGGGTATAATGATATAAAGTGAACAGAATAATGAAGTCCAAAACTGTGGTGCATACTGTTTGTAATGAAGCATCCTGTGTCCCCTGACGATCAGTCAGTATGGCTGCCGTGTGCAGAGTACAAAGTAGAAGCTGGTCTGTTGTCCCCTCTAAGGCTTGTAGAAAGGGAGTAAAATTCATCGACTAATCAGTTGTCTCAGGCTGTCCTGCTCACGGTTAATGACATGAATTTGTCGTCTTCTCACTAATCATTGCCTCAGAAGTGCAGACAAGGACATGGTGACCTCTTTTCATCTCTTCAGCCTTGCTCCCTCATGTGACCTTCCTCTGTCCCTTCATTGCTGCTCTGTCTTGTCATTGATGGTTTTTCTGGGTAGGAATAAAGGAATCTGAATCTTCAGTGGACCTTGAAAATGGTTACCTTACCTATAGTCACTGTTAGTCTCCAGCTTCCAAGTTAGGGCACAGCACGGATCCCTTGCCACAGCACTCTGGTGTTTGTTGTTTTATAGGTCATCTCTACCTTTCCTATTGGTTTTTAGTAGTTTGTTATTTGTTATCCCAGCCTTTCTCCTTACTCATCATGTGTGTGTGCCTGTGTGTGTGTGTGTGTGTGTGTGTGTGTGTGTGTGTGTGTATCTCACATATATATTATATGCAGCTATGTATTTACACCTTTGTGTTTTTATATTTTTTGAAAAATAAGATCATTTTGCTTCTGCAAAGAATTCCTTTTGCTTACCATATTCACTCATTTTCTGATAGATGCAGTGGGGCTCTCAGTCTTTCAGAAGCAGACACAACACACTCCTTCTTAAAACTCATTTTTTTCCTCCAAGTCGGCTCGAATTTTCCTTTAACAACATCTGATTTTACCAAAGCTTTAAGTTATGACCCACAAAATTATACTAGAACCAAGAAGCAGAAGTATAAAAGAGAAATTTAGACTACTATATACTCCTATTTAATCTTGACATCTTAAAAATTAAGCATACTATTTATTTTTCTCTTTTGTGCTTTCTTCAACTCAAAGCATGGCTTATCAAGCTAGAAATTTGAGGATATAAAGTGTTCCCTGTTATTGTTAATATCTTTCCCCACTGTCTCTTGTTCTTTAGTTTGGAGGGTTTCCGGAAACAACTCACCATTCTCTCTCTCTCTCTCTCTCTCTCTCTCTCTCTCTCTCTCTCTCTCTCTCTCTCTCTCTCTCTTTCCTTCCTCTTTTTGGTTTTTCGAGACAAGGTTTCTCTGTATAGCCCTGGCTGTCCCAGACTTACTTTTGTAGACTAGGCTGGCCTCGAACTCACAGAGATCCACCTGCCTCTGCCTCCCAAGTGCTGGGATTAAAGGCATGCGCCACAAGGCCCTGCTTTAGCTCACCATTTTCTAAACTGGGAAGAAAAGGGAAGGATCAGACCCTTACCCTGTGTGCTGAACCTGCTCTGCAGAGGGAAAGCATCTGGTGAGAGAGTGTTCGTTTCTCTTTACAGGACAGTGTAGCAGGAAGGGAAGAGGGAATAGTAGGCAAGAGGCCTACTGTTTTATAACACTTAATGCTATCTAGGCAGTGGTTGCTAATGGGGATGGAGGGAAGAGAACAAATGGATTTAGCTGGGTATGGCGGCACATCACCGTAAGAGCCTGAGGCAGGAAGATGATGAGTTCAAGGCCAGCCTGAGACACATTGCATAACTCAGTCTCAAAAAAAAAAATCTACCATGTCTAGAAATAATATATGAATGTGAAAATCTAAAACGTACAGGAGTTAAAAAGAAGGAGAATCCTATCTCGTGTGCCTAAATCCTATCGTTCGTCTAAGTTCCATTTTATGGTAAATATGAATAGCAGTATGCAGTTGCCAGAATTCAGACTGGGAAACCACTGGACAAATGAGCCAGTGACCTCAACAAACAGATGACAACAAGAGTTGATGAAGCAGGCGGGGAAGAGGCTGAAGTTTGAAAAAGCCTAAAGAGATGCCTCCATTAACTTTGGGGCATTGGAATTCGGAAACAAACAAAAACAGCAAGTAAAAGTAGCTATTGGGGGTGCACGCGCAGAGGGGGGACTGGACAGTTTTTGCTGTGATGCATAAGCTGTCTGCCATTGATTGCCAGTTTTCAGTGGGAAAAATGAAGCAAAAGAAGGCTATGAATTGACAATTGCTGAAGCTCAGTGATAAATGTAGCACACTTCACTCTTATTTTTATTAGCGCTCTTCCAAAATAAGAAGCTCCCTAATATTGGGGCCTTTGCTAAGCTGCCGAATGTGCAAAAGTGTCTTGACACAGATGAGCCCTTCCTTGGAGGGTGGGTGGGATTGTCACAGCCTTTAGCCTCTGCTGTGTGGCCGTGGAGCCCTGTTAGAAGGGCAGTGCTGTCAGTACCTGGTCAGTCCCCTGTCCTCGTGTGCCTGCTGCTGTGGTAAAATCCCATGATGCAAAGCAACTCAAGGAAGAAAGAGTTCACACTGCTCTGCAGTGCCAGAGGGGTAGAGTCACGAGTGGCGCAGAGGGCATAGCATGCTAGCGGGAGCAAGAAGCTGCCTCATCGCAGTTTTTCATTCACACATGGGAAGCAGAGAGAGGGAACAGGAAGTGGAGCAAGATTGTAAACCCCCTGATTTCTGTTCCCAGTGGCTTCCTCTACAGGGCTCCACTTCTTAAGGGCTCCGCATCCTCCCCTAACAGCGCCACCCACTGGGGGCTGGGTGCAAGCACAGAGTGTGAGGAGGGCCTTTCCCATTTGCATCGCTGCACTCCCACTATCACTGTGCTCTGGTAGAGAACATGAGCGAGTACAGTGCCAGACCCTGGCAGTGACTGGAAGATGCTTTCCATGCCATCAGGTGCTCATGGGATGGTCTAATAACAGGGGACTCGAACTCCTTTCACAAAGTAAACAATCCCTATAATGTCTTGTTATGGTTCCAGCACAGTCTTATAAGACTTTAGAAGTGTGGTTGGAGGTCTTATGATGTGTGAAGAGATCTGCAGAGAGCGTAGACATGAACTGGCGGCCACATTTATTTGGGGGCCAGGTGTTGTATTTAATCCTTGTGGTGTTTCTTGTCACTTGGGTGTGCTGAGAACTCAGTTGAGGTGAGGAAGGGCAGTGTTTCGTGGCTTGTGCAGCTGGTTAGTTCTAGAGCTTTAGTTTTGGCTTCCTCAGTTTCCAGAACCTTTACTTTGCCTGAATCATACCTGCCACTAACTAGATTTCAGGGTTTGAATGTATTTGGAGATATTTAATACAATCTTCCGCTAACTTTGTGTGCTCTCGGACTTTGATTTCTACCGTTTTCATCCAGACATGGAGACACTAAGGCTATTTCAGGTTTTATTCTGAGCAGGTGTGAGGAGGTAGAAACCCTGCTGTGCATCAGTTTTAAAAAAGAAAAGGAGAGAGAGAAGCCAGTGTACCGTGAGCACCGAGACTGAAGCTGCACTGTGAAACGTAGAGTCTTCACTTTGGCGAATTGCAAATCAGTGATGAGAATTTAATGCCCAGCCAGGCATAGTGGTGCACTCCTTTGATCCCAGCCCTTGGGAGGCAGAGGCAAGGTGGATCTCTGTGAGTTCAAGGCCAGCTTGGTCTACAAATTGAGGCTCGGACAGCCAGGGTTGTTACACAGAGAAACCCTGTCTCTAATAACCTTTAAGAATTAACAGACTTTGTTTATCTGTGGGGAAACCGCTGTGAGGTGGGTGGCTCTTAGGCGTAGTCACTGGATGCACACGGCACAGCTGGGATGTTGATTTTTGTACTACAGTTTTTTTTTGACATGTCAGCATATTTATTGTTTCCACTCAGAAATCTCTTAGGTGGACTGAGCCAGGAGGGGACATTTGCAGTGACTAAATGACTAGTGATTATATTACATTAGGCATTTCTGATATCCGTTAGTAATTTTGAATGCGGGGGGGGGGGGGGGAAGTATGCCAATGGCTGACAACATAAAATATTTATCTCAAGAAATTAACTTTATAAGAATGATGCTGTGGTTAGAGTTTTATTTTAGGTTGTCAGCCGTTGGCATATTTCCTCCAGTCAGTCATCAATTTTGGGTCGAAGGTTTTGTGGGTGTGTCTCCCTCTCTACACTGGAAGTCCTGCCTGGCTAGGAGGTGGCCGGTCCTGTCTCCATGTCCCCTGTTGCTAGGAGTCTGAGCTAGGGTCACCCTGCACCCTCCTAGGAGCCTGCTCTGTGGCAGGTCTCCAGCTTGTGTCCCCCCCCCCCCCCCCCCCGCCGCTCGGTTTTCCTTCTCTCTCCTCCCACCCCCACCCCCACCCCCACGCCCCACCACACATCTGATGATTTGTTTTGAAGTATTGGAGTTATATAGATAAAAGTTTTCTACAGAGGCCCACAGTAGGGGTAGTTTTAAACAGTCACTTGAGGTCCCACTCACGTAGCACTCCAGAGATGAGGTGTGCAGGCTGGCATGCAGCCTACACCGTGACCACATGGCTGGCATGATGCGCTCACCAGGAGACTGGGTGCTTTTTGACTGTATGCGGTGTCCTTGCTGTCTCTTTCCCTTGAATCAGATTGACCATTTCTATCATTGTACCCAAGAGAATAGTGGATTAGTGACATTATACACTTTCCATGCCCTGGTAGGGAAAAGTTATGCATCTCCTTGTAGTTGGGACGTGTGGCTGATGTCCCCAAGGCAGTTCACACGGAGACCTGTGAGTGCTCTGTTCCTGACCTCAATGTCCCTGTTGGCAGTGTTGACTTCTAGATACTTGAGCCAAGATGCCTCCAGATGATTTTAGCTCTTAACTGCTGAGTCTTACCAGTTGAGGCTCTGACACCATGGGTCAAGCTGTACCCACTGTGCCTTAGAGTTCTGACATAGACTATATATATATAGCAAAATACTTGCTTTATACTGTTAAGTTATGAGGTGTTTTGTTACACAGCAGTAGTAATTGGGGGGGGGACCGAAGCTTCCTTTGTATCACCTTGCCCCCAAATGATTCTTAGGTGTATTGCGTGCTGGCCCTCCTGAGGGAGGAGGGACAGAAAAGGAGCTGTCCTTCCCTGTGAAAATGAGTCTCTGAAGTAGCACTGTCACTTTTGCTCACGTGGTAGGAGCCAGAGCTCAGGGAAAGCGCACCTATAAGGAGCTCAGGGAAGGCTGAGAAACAGGTGTGACCCTGCTACCTCTCATAGTGCAGTCAGAGACTTGGTTTCCCTGAGAGGGAAATTCATGCACACGGGTAAAGCATGCATCTCCTGTCCTGTGCTGGCTTCAGAGCATTGAGTTCTTTATCTTTCCTTTGCAAACGGTGTCTGTGTTTCTCCCAAGAAAGTCTCCTTTTTCATTATGCTTTCTGTGGCAGGTTTGCTGGGAGACGTGATACTTGGGGCTAGGATTACGGTTGTCTAGCAAGAATGCTAGTTTGAAATTTAATCCCAAGTTATAATGGCGTAAAGAGAGCATTCGCCTAAAGACGTTCAAGGGTTGGAGAAACGGCTCAGAGGTTAGGAACGCTTACTGCTCATGCAAGGGACCTGAGTTTGCTTCCTAATACCCACACCAGGTGGCTCATGGCAACTGTAACTCCAGTTCCAGGGCTGGCCTGTACAGACACCACACACACACACACACACACACACACACACACACACACACACTCAGTGAGAGAGGCAGAGACAGAGACTTCTTTAAAAAGTAGAAAATCCCAGCGAGAGCATTGCAGATCCAGCGTGAATCGAAACACCATCACGAGTGGCCAGGGCTTCTTATAACTTACCCTCAGCTGCCGCCTGTGGCCCAGGAAGGCTCGTCTCCCAGGTCTGCCTCCTAGCCAGAGGAAAAGGAGGGGATCAGCATAAGGGAAGGTAGTAGACGCTGCCAGGCAATGCTTTTGCTTGTATTTCCTTTGCTAGAGTGCTGGCACTTGGCCACACACCTCTCTGACAGCGTAGCAGGAGTGTGCGCTTTATTCCCCTCCATGTACCGCAAGCTCTGCTTTTCTAAAAGTATGCACAGGTGTTGGATACCAGGCGTATTTTTGTCCCTCATGTTAGAACTGAGATGCTGCCTTCCTGGAAGAGCTAGAGCTTGCTGTAGCGCGTGGCTTGAACAACATGTTCAGTTGTCGCAGAACTTAGGTCCCTTGATAAAAAGCGGCGACTCTCTTCTTCGTGTATCTCCAGCTTTTCTTGCCCTGTCCCGAAAGATGTAATTCACGAACTTTGAGATGTACAGGAATGGTTCCTTTGACTTTTTTTTAGATGAGTCCCAACTGCTGATTAGTAGAGAAAATGTACCGAAGTCGGGTCTGTTTCAAATGAAAGTATGATGGGAAGTGATGGCAGTAAGTATATGCTGTGGCTCCTGGCTGGGTCGCATGGTTCTTCTTGGTGGCCTGCTCTCCCTCTTTCTCTGGGGAGCTGGGGAAAGAGTGCGTGTGGCCTCTGTGCTTGTGCCTTTGTGATTAAAGCGAGGTGCTTCTGCCTCCCATTGTCTTTGTCCCATCTTACCTTTCAGTAGTGCCCTGGGGATGACTTTTACCTCATTTCTGTGTAGATGCTTGCCTAGATGCACACAGTGACCTTGGAGCAGGTATTGTTTGGACATCAGGTTTTCCTTGGTGGCACTAGTAAGAGAAAGTAGGTGGCTGGGGTTGGCCTCCAAGTTTATAGTCCTGTCTGGCTTCCTCGTCCCTCCAAGGGAGAGTGGGGAGTACCTCACGTTCCTGACTTCTCGGGGGCAGAAGTATTCCTGCCAACATGCTTTACCCATTATGATGGATCACACCTGAAATTGGTTAGCCAGCATGAATCTTTCTCTTGAGTCACCTCTTGTCCAGTGTGTAGTCACAGTGATAAGAAAACTAGCCAATACAGGCCCATCCTGTGACTCATGTTACCTTACCTCCGGCTGCAAGGCTCCTTTGCACTTGAGCCAGGTGACCTGCCCAGGGGCCTATGCTTGCTCTGGAACCCACTTCCTGCTATGATGACACATCTGGCAGATGCCTGAAGCCAGACTCATAGGGAGTTCTGTGTTTAGTCTGCAGTGAGCAGGACCAAGTACCTGGCCACTTTCCCAGGGTGCCAAATAGGAAATAGAGTGAAGAGCCCTTCTTCTGTCATTCACTTGATGTGCTGGTTGCTTTCAGGGACAAGGCCTTTGAGTTTATCTTCTCTCTCCAGATCACTGGCTTCTCTCTGCAGGCATTATGGCTCCTCCGTCCGAGCAGGAAAGGATGTCTTTTAGACCTAAAGGAGAGATGCATCAAAGGCCTCATTAATAGGGGCAGTGAGGGCAGGAGTGAAGAACTTTGGGAAATTCTCCCACGGCTAAGCTGTGCTGCCTTGCTGAATAATTCTGCTTTTGAAATCATAAATAATCATTGCCATTTTCCGTGACTTCTCTATAATTTCCTTTCTATGTGGATAAAAGGTTATACTGAAAGTAAAAGGCAATATGTGAACACAGTTCAGAATATCATTACGTGTACTTTAAGGTCAGGTCACCTGAAATATTTATCGTTTTGAGCCTTGTGTCTTTGCAGTCTGTTTCTCTGGAGGTATTATACAGTAAGGAAAGGACAGGTGGTCCACAGACCTGTGTTTGAGCTCATGCCCTACTAGGTAATGAATACATTGCTCTCAATTACAAATGCCTAAGTTTCCTCAGCTTTAAGGGTCAAGAGAACACGTGATCTGAAAGTTAGGTGGCTATGGGATGTCGTGTGCGACTTGCTGATGTTGACTTCCCATCCCTGCCATGCCCCTCTCATTTGCTTGTGATGCGACCGTTGCCTCTCCTTTGAGTGTACAGCTCCTCCCATGTGCCTGTTACTCTGTCATGGTACTCAGGCTTGCCTTGCCTGTCTTCTCTCAGGTCCCTCACACGTACCTTCCAAAGTTCCTACTTGGCGTCTGCCTTATGCTTTGCTAATATTCTCTGCTAGATGTGAAAGGCCATGAGGTGAGAGTATAGTGCCTCTTTTGGTTTTTCAAGACAGGGTTTCTCTGTGTAGCCCTGGCTGTCCTGGACTTGCTTTGTAGACTGGGCTGGCCTCGAACTCACTGCGATTCGCATGCCTCTGCCTCTCGAGTGCTGAGATTACAGGTGTGCATCACCAAGCCCGGCTTACAGTGCTTTTCTATACCTAGTGCTTTTGTGGTATTTTCTGTAGCCCTGGAACATACTTAAGAATAGGAAAGAAGAGGCATTGCATGGTAGTACTAGAACCTAACAAAATAAAAAGGCAATTCAACTGTTTTTACTTCAGTCTTTTTTTCTGTCTTAACTTTTTCTGGTTCTGAAAAGTACTGGTCCTCTGAGTAAGTTGCAAGTAGCTGTAATTACTAAAGATTATAAGTTTTCAATTAAATACTTTATTCATAGCTAGTTTTAGACAGAATATTCATATTTAGAAAATTTATTTTAGAACTATGAAATCATTTCTTTGATCACAATCAAACATTTATGGCTTATTGGGTCTTCTAAATTAAAACATGAGCTTGTTTGAAGTAATATTTAGCAAATGTTCCTTTCATATAGGTGCTCATGGCTTCTGGACCTCTGGGGGCTGTGTATTTGGCATTGTAGGTACTCCATTTCCGATGCGATGTATGTATTGCTAGTGGTTATTTATAGATTATCATATGGGAAGAAGCAGTAACAACCAACATAGCCCATGTTCACATCGTTGATCCGGAAGGTGCAGCAAAGAGCAAGTTGGAAGAGTCAGCTTTGCTGACCCCATCCACAGAAATAAGGTTGTATAGGAAGTTGTACTGGGTTGGATAGAAACTGGTCATCACAGTGAGGTCAGTGTGTTTTGACTACACTTTTTTAAAAGGTCAGTATTTACACATAAGTTACACGTTTCTTCCATTGAATATCTTTATTTTTTTTTTAAAGCTTCATTTTATAAATCACAATGTTTCCAACCCAGATCATGGCGTGGTGCCCATCACTACCATTTACTGTATAGTCCTGTCTCAGGGTTAGTGCTAGCGTGAGCAGAGGCTTCTTTCTGTTGGGATTGACCATTTCTTCTACAGTGAGCGAGGGAGTTAGGCCATGTGAGCAGAGGGCCCTGGTGCTGGCTGTGTTGCAACGTTTACTACAGCTGTACTTGGAGGTCTTGTCTGCCAGGCTGTTCTCTTATTGTAACTGGGTAACCAACAGGGCTTTTGTTTTTTCCATTTATAGCAACTGTGACCAACTGTCTGGTTCATGAATATGCATACCGGACATCTGTGTTCTTCCTGCTTTCTCATTTTCCTAATTGTGCTCATTCTTGTCTCCTAAAACGTTTCTCTAGAGGCATTTAGTAAACTTAAAAAAAAAAAAAAAGAAAAGAAAAGAAAACGAGTTACTGGAATCCTATTAATTTGTCTTTGAGTTAGCTGCAGCCCTCAACAATGCTTCTGCTGTTGGCGTTAGCTCGATCAGGTGTGTGTGTTCAAGTCCATCCAGTTGTATTTGGAGTGAATGCCGCCTTTGGCTAAGCAATCCCTTCGGCATGTAGCGTTCCTTATTTCTTTTCAAATCCCCTGTATAAATGCTACATGCTCATGCCAATTATGGCTTCTCTCTCCTGTTGGACTGAGCAAGATGTGTGATTTGTTCTGTACGTAGCCAGTGCTTAGCACTTAGCTGGTTTTCAGACTATGCCCGCTGAGTCAGCAGAGGAGTGCACCCCTCTGAAAAAGATGCGCCTGTTTCAAAGAAAAATGATGAGAGGTCGGAGAGAGGGTACCATCAAGAAAGTAGCTCCTCGGGCCCTCATTAAAAAAAAAAAAAAGGCTGGGTAAGGTAGCAAGGGTGTGCCGCTGCAGCACTGGGAAAGGAAGGCAGGAAGGCCCTGGTTAGCCAGTCGAGCAGAACTGATGAGCTCCTCGTTCAGTGAGAGACCCTGAAAAATAAGGTAGAAAACAACCAAAGAAAATAGCTAACGTTGACCTGGCCTCCTCATGCGCGCACACACAAGGACATACACATATGCCCACACCTACACAAATGTCTAAACCCATACATCCACGAAACTGTTTAATCCTTACATGTATAAAAGTCAAAGCTGTCATAGGATTGGCAGTCTGAGACACTGTTAACTTACGGAATTCAGACTGAGCTTACATGGTTTTGAAGATTTTCATTGAGTTTTTAAATAACTAGATGTCACGCAGTGCCTGAATGTTAAAGTTGTATAATTTCATGCTCTACGGTACTTCCTCGTCTTTGTTTGCTTTGTTTTGTTTTCGGAGACAGAGTTTCTCTGTGTAGCCTTGGGTGTCCTAGACTCAGTCTGTAGACCAGGCTGGCCTCGAACTCACAGAGATCTGCTTGACTCAGCCTCCCTGAGCCCTGGGATTAAAGGTGTGCGCCACCACGACTGGTCCTCATCTTTTCTTTAGAAGAGACTTACACTAAATCAGATCCCCAAACCACACCCCCACCTCCCACCTGAGGGAACCTTTCAAACACTGCTTTATTTAAAAAGTGTTTATGTTTACAAGTTTCATTTCCCTAGAGATTGTTGTTCATCTAGGGTGCCCTTGTCCCTGAAGAAGCCCAGCAGCTTGCCTCTCAGGAAGCACTTTAGCACTGGTTTTTGGGACTTGTAGCCCTGGCAGGCCTGGAACAGAATTCACGACCTCTATCTACTACATGCTAAGATTAAGCTCATGAACCCCCATTCCTGACTCCTCGGCGCTTAATGACTGCCGGGAACCCCAGTTTAGAAGCCAGGGAAGTAACATATATCTTAAAATAACATCTGCACACTGAGAAGTTCAGGAAACAACAAAACAAAAGCCACTTGTGTGAATCCACTCCTTTCCATTGTAAAACATATTTTTGTGAGTATACTGTAAAGGACTTGATTGCTTTTCTATTTTCTTTTATTTTTGGTTATTTTACATTTTCTAGTAGCTAATTATAGCAAATAAATATTGAGTGCGATCACTAGGATTGTATTTAGTGCCTATATAAACATTTTCTTTATGAATCTTACCCTGAACATTTGGTTCTCTTTAGCCTCTGCCCCAGAGTTGCTAGTTTTAGTACCAAGAGATCAGGTTTTTCGGCTACTCCCTGCCTCGGAATCCCGGTGCTTGAGTTATTAGTTTTCTAACCTTGAAAAAACTAAGGTCACTTCTTAATGCTTCACTTTCCCTATCTGTAAAACCTGTATTGAAAACAGTGGCTAGGGCAGGGCCTTGTGTGTCTAACTGCTGAGTGAATGGTGAGTATTGTGAATAAAGACCACTTGGGCATCATAAATGGCAAATTCCCAACAGTTGGCCCCGCCCTGCTTCAGCATTATCTCAGGGTGCTCATTTTTTTGCACATATTGAGCTATTAAAAAAGAAAAAACTTTCTCAAATGCAACTTTCTATATACACATCACCAGACTGACTTCTTTGCTCTCCTAGCTCTTTTTTTTTTTATTAGATAATTTAGTCATCAGTAATCTGATGGTGGTAGTAATCTAGGTGGTAACGTGTCCATACTCAGCAGAGATAAGCAAGGTAGTCACAGAGTTTCAGTTTAAGACCACTCATCTAATATAGAAGTACCTAAGATATTTGAAATGCCTGGAAGGACATCTGAGCCGAGCATCCAATTCTTTAAAATTTGCTTCTAGTTTTCAAGACATGGAAGTAGACAAAGCAAGCAGTCTCCAGAACCTTAGATGTGTGGACAGTTGACCTAAGGCTGACTTGGAGGGAGACCTCTGACTAAGCCGAGCTCTGTTTTCAGTCTCCTATGTTGGGTCTGCCTTGGTTGGGAGAATGAGTCCCTGGCTGAACACATGATAAGGTCTTTTCTTTTAAGAAGAAGTGAGCCCCAGGACAAGGTCCCCTGGCACCTGGTACCATCTAACCAGTTTGTGCACCTTTAAGTTTTCCCATCAGTGCTCACAGGTGGGGCAGGGATGGGGGCAGTGGTGGGGCACAGCTTTTCTGTTATTGAGTCGGGTGAGCTGCACAGGGGCACGCCTGGTAAAGCAGTTGTCTACCAGCTGCAGGCTGCATTTAAATAAGAAATGTTGGGTGGGAAGCTCTCCTTAGGAAGCAAGCCCAGACCCATCACTTTTTCCAGTGGTTGGATTAGTTGTCTGTGGTGTTCCCACCCTTGTATCCTTGCTGCTGACTCACTGTGTAGCTGGCTTTGTTTTGATTGGAATAAAAAGTGCTATCCGCATGACTCATGGCTAGCATCTCCATCACCTTCAGAGGTTTGCCAGAACCCGGTGACAAGAGGCTACAACAGTTTGAAAGGATTTATTAGGAATACTGTGTCAACATGCTTCATGAAAAATGTTAGGCGAATGGTAGGCCACTAATGGAGGTGTGTTAGCATTTATTCTGTTGGCTCCTTTGACATTAGTTTGGTACCAGGAAAGATGAAAAGTGTTCTTAGGGAAGTCAGGAACTTAGCACCTTGCAGTGCTTCTGCTGCACCAGAGGCAAGAGCTCTGGCTTCCTGTCAGGCTCACATTGTTGCACACCCTGGTGGAGTTGCGAGAAGAATTGTGTGGCATGTTGTGGTGCCTGGAGCCTGATCAGCAAGCCTGTACCACTAGGGTACAGTCCTGGGGTTCATGTTGTACATGGGTTTTACACTGTGTTCTCTTAGGTTAATGGGAATGATTATTTCTTTCTTTATCTTGTTTTTTGTTTGTTTGTTTGTTTTTGTTTTTGTTTTTTTTGAGACACAGTTTCTCTGATACACAGAGCCTTTGCTGTCCTGGATTCTCTTTGTAAACCAGGCTGACCTCGAACGCACAGAGATCCACCTGCTTCTGCCTCCCTAGTGCTGGGATTAAAGGAGTGTACCACCACTCCCGGCTTAATTGGAACTTTAGAGGAAACTGTTTTAGTTGCTGAACATAGGTAAAGAGTTGCAAACATGCCCTGGGATAGCATGGACTGGATAGCAGAGAGATTTTGTGTGATGGCAAAATGGAGTGATGTAACAGTAATTAGAAGCTGCTTTGTGGTCGTTTATAGTCGGCCCAGGTAGGAGAAGGTAGATTAAAGAGCGGATTCCAGGAGCTTTATATTAAACTCTTGATCAATCATGCAAACAGCAATCAGCCAGTAAACTCCTCTTCGGAGCAGAACCTAAACCTCTGTTCCGGCCTTCATTACTGAGGAGCCCAAACTGTGCTGACAGGAAAGCATGCATCCTGCTCGTCAGTTGGGGAGAGGGCAGGCAGCACAAAAGCATTTGCAGAGAGAGATTTACGCCTGTGTTCACATCAGCTTACCCAGCGCATTCTCCATGCCCTGCTTCTGGATTCCTCACAAAGGCCATGGGGACAAACCATCCTGTATTTGTGTGTGTGGCAACTAAGGTTCAAGCCAAGAGCCCCTCCAAGCAGGGCGGTGTCTGCGAGTGTTTTGAGTTACAGATTATCTTCTTCGAGGCCCTCTGCAGCCTTGCATCCCTGCCTGTGGGCAGCCCTTCTTGGGACCTTGTCACCCACCGCTTCCACTCCCTGCTGTTCACTGTCATGTGCATCCCTTCCTCTCCTTCTTCTCCTCAGCCATCTGTAGGCAGGAGGCCAGCGTGCCTGTCATGCTGCTTTGCCTTTACTCCTAATGGGGCGCTGGGACCTGGTCTTGGGCTTTTCTCTGTCTTCTGTGTTCAATACATGTCCCTCTGTCTATGGCTGTTCAATACATAAATGAATAGAGGGGCTTAACATACTTACCTCACAGGTATTATCGGTGATGGATGGGTAAGTGTCCTCCTTGGAGAAGATTGGCCGGGTCTAGAGATGCTTGGAACGGAACATGAGTGACAACATACCAACATCCTCTTCTTGCACCTTCCACACTCTCCTGATGAAATCCATTACATGCATTTTATAGATCCTTATATGTTAACATCGATGAGTTTTCATTTTGTCGCTCTGTCTTGGAAGTCTTTTTTTCATGTCAGTGTGTGCAGACTTTCAAAATTGAAGTTTCACAGCATGAGTGAGCTGTAACTCGTTTATCTAGTCTCCTGTTGATTAACGTTCAAACTGTTTCAGATATTCAGCCACAGGAAACAACCCTGTGAACGAATCACGTGAGATATACAAGTATTTTGCTACCAGCTCTTGCAAATACAATTACTGACTCAGAAAGTATACTCGCTTAGATATGTGGTACACACTGCCAGGCTATCCTGTCGGATGCGACAATTTACCTACCTACAGCAGAGTAGGCAGCGGCTGCTCACCTATTTGCATTTGCTCTTATTCTCACAAACTTATGCCAGCATAAAGTTTGATTTTGTTTGTTTGTTTTGACAGCTGAGGTCTAGCAATGTTGGGGTGTCTTTTCATGACTACATTTACTACTCTTTATTATTTAAAATAAGTATGTGTGGTAATTCTTTATTTTGAAGTTACTATTTGTACACCTTCTGTTTGGGAAGGTCTGTTTGATGTTTCAAATAAGTTTGGGGGATGGGCTGCTGATGGTCTCTGCTTGTTTAGAACGAGGGTTCTCATTTCTTGACATTAGAATTGAAGTTCTGATAAATTAAGAGTTTCATGTTCTTTTTTCTGACTTATAAGGTTGGGGCTTCTGTTGTTTGACAAAGAAAAAGTAGAGTTTAGAATCCAACTAAAGATCTGAAGGCTGCAGACTGTGGAAGTTTTGCCTCGCCCCTCCTTTTCTCTAGGCTTATTCTCGCTCTCCACTCTCCTTTCCTTTCCTCTTTTTCTTTCCTTCTTCCTCTTCCCTGCCTTCCTTTGCCTTCTGTTATCTCACACAGTTGGCCTCTGACAGGTAATCATAGGTGTGCACTGGGTGTACACAGACCCTGGTTTGTACAGTCCTAAAGTATACGGTGCCACCCAACCCGGGGGCGGGCTTTGAAGTGTAAGGGAGCATTCCTGTGGAGTGTGCATGCAGAAGCATTTGATGGTATTTTTATGGTCGTATTTCTCCCAGAAGAGTTTGTCTAGCCTATAAAGGTGGACTTTCCGCGTCACCTGTATGCAGCAAGTGTGAGCTGAGTCAGCTGGGTGTTGTCTGTGGTGTTAGAAGACAGTATTCAGTTTTTTTGGCTATAAAATCTAATATCCTGTCAGTTGCCTGGTCATCCCCTCTCAAAAATTAAAAGGTGGGAGGTAAGGGAAGGCAGGAGATTGAGGACTGTCTTTAAAGAGACTTCCGATAGCTTCCCCAGTGAGAAACAGTTTGGCCTGTTTTCAGTAGCAGCTCTACAGTTCTCTGGCTTGCTAATGTTTGTTTAAAAGGGGGTGTTGACTAGTTTCCACAGCAAGTAGGAGTGTCTAGTCAGAGCTTTCCTTTCTGTGGAGAAAGTTAGCAGCACCCTGACACATCACACTGTTTACGGCAGAGTCCAGGACCCTCCTGCCGGTCCCCGCAGAATGATGGGGCAGCTTGTGAGGAGCCGGCAGGACTGGAGTGCGCAGCTGGTGGGACTCATGTGCTGTATGGGTTAGTAAGGCCCCCAGGACGCCCGGGAACGGGAAAGGAAAGCTGTGCTACCTGCTTTGGCTTGCCTGGCGAGAGCTGCGGGCTGTGGTGTCCTAAGGAATCTGGCTAGAACCTGGACTTCTTTTTGGCTCACCCGAGAGAGCTTTGCTGCGTGTGGTTATGCATAGGATAAGTCTTTATGGAGCACTGACGTTCGCCATGTGCGCCACTAAGTACGCTTAACTTTGAGCTTTACTGGGAACTGTAAGCAGTGTGAGCCGTAATAACTGCCCTTTGTGTAATTTCTTTTTTCTTAACTTCTATTGTCGTTAGCACTCAGTGTTTTTGTATGTTTTCAGCTACTTTGTACTTCATAAGGTGAATATAAATATATGTTTTCACTTAGAATTGATTGTAAATTGATTTGACTAGACGAATGCTATACAACTTGATTCAGAATAATAGTAGGCAGTGTGTAAGACCAACAATTGCCTAATACACAAGAATGAAGGTAGTCCCTTTGTTGTCATAGCAACAGTGCCCTAAATATAAACCTCAGTGTTAAGCATCCCTGACTAAAATGAGGAAAAATCACCATGAGACTTGTAATTGGAAAATTAGATGGTGTAATCTGGCACACTCCCTTTTAAAATAGCGTGTGCAGGCAGTGGTAAATTGCCAGGCTTGAGTGCTTCCCCAACTGTAGGGTAGTAACTTACTGTCTTGAAGAAAGCTGAGGCTCTTGGAGTTGTCGCGGTCCTGCTGCAGGGAATTGTAGTTGAGGTCTCCTTGGCACTGCGTGACACTTATCCAGTGTGTCATGACTTAAGAGAAGGCGTGCGTTGTCCTCATTGGAAGATGGCAGCAGAATGCATACATTACACATCACCAAGTGAGCTTCCGCCTTTGCTTACTCACACACATTCATTGTGAATCATAGCTTCCAGGGCCTTAGCATCATCTCAGTCAGTCTTCAGTGGTACTTCTTTGCCTTACAGAAGCCTTTCAGTTTCATGAGGTGTCCCATTTGTTATTAATTGATGATCTTAGTGCCTGAGATGTTGGTGTTTTGTTCAGAAGGTTGTCTCCTGTGCCAATGTGTTCAAGGCTGTTCCTCACTTCCTCTTCTGCCTGGGTCAGTGTCTCTGGTTTTATGTTGAGGTCTTTGATCCACTTGGACTTGAGTTCCTGCAGGATGTTAAGCATGGGTCTATTTGCATTCTTCTATATGCAGAAATCCAGTTGGACTTGCACAATTTGTTGAAAATGCTTTTTTTCCCTCCAGTGTGTATTTCTGGCTTCTTTATAAAAAATCAGGCATACATGTGTGTGGATATATGTCTGGCTCTTCAGTTTGATTTTATTGATCAGTGTGTCTGTTTTTAATACCAATACCATGGTTATTTTTATTTTTCATTTTCGTTACAATAGCTCTGTAGTACAACTTGAAATCATGACTGCTGAAACCTCCAACAGATTTTCTTTTAATTGTTCAGGATTGTTCTATCTATCCTGGGTTTTTGTTTTTCCATATGAAATTGAGAATTGTCCTTTCAAGGTCTATAAAGAATTGTATTGGAATTTTGATAGGAATTGCATTGAATCTGTAGATTGCTTTTGTTAGGATGGTTATTTGCAGATGACATAATAATATTTTAGTATATGTATGTTATATACAAATGACCCTAATTTTTTTTATTGAGGAAGTCCTACAGCTGATACTTTAAGCAAAGTAGCTGGATATGAGAGTAACCTAAAAAAAAAAATCAGTAACCCTCTTATATACAAATAACAAACGGACTGACAAAGAAATGGGGGAAACAACACCTTTTACAATAGCCTCAAATAATATAAAACATCTTAGGGTAACTCTAATCATGCGAGTGAAAGACTTGTATGATAAAACTTCAGGTCTTAGAAGAAGAAAATCAAAGAGGCTATCGGCAGTGGATGCTCGTGGATTGGCAGAACTGCCATCATAACACCATAGCATCTGCAAATAGTCGTACTGTCTCTGACTTCTTCTGTTCCAGTTTGTACCCCGTTGATCTTCTTCAGTTGTCTTACTGCTCTACCGAAAACTCAAAAGTGCTGTGTTGACTAGCTATGGAGAGAGCAGACAACCTAGTCTTGTTCCTGACGTTAGTGGAATTGCTTTGAGTGTCTGTCCATTTAATCTGAAGTGAGACAACTTGTGCGGGGGTGGCACTGTGATGGGTGGCACAGCGGCTGAGCAGCAGACAGACACTGGGGAGAGACCCATAGTGCATCCTGAGAGACAGCTCGGAGTTGTTACGTTTTAGTAAAGTTGGACACGCAAGAGGATATCCTCCAAACACCCCAGTTTTGTTTAACTGTAAGACATGAGGCTTCCTGTGCATGGGCCATACCAACCTTCTTTATGTCTTTTTTTTTTTCTTTTCAGATGAACGGGATAAAGTTCAAAAGAAAACATTTACAAAATGGATAAATCAGCATCTCATGAAGGTGAGTTGCCTGCTCGCATGCTGGAGCTCTTTTGCACACTGCTTTGTCACCTGCACACACATTTGAGGCATTCGTGCTGTCTGGTGTGTGATTTGTGGGTAATGGTGGTGGAAGTAGGAGGGTGAGTGCCTCTGACTACAGTGTGTTCTGTGGCAGTTGTAAACGCTCTTTTTATTGGACTCAGAAAAAAAAATCTTAGCAGTTCAAGGAATCTATAACACTTAACGTGTTTGGACTTGGGAAAGCTACATTCTGGTATGAATTGTTTCTTTTTCAAGATTGTAGTTTTGGATTTATTTACTTACTTATATGTTTGTTTATTTACTTATCTCTCTTGGATAGCGGAGGGCCAGGTGAGAATGAAATTGGATTGTGGGAAGAAGTTGGGAATAGTTTTATTTGTATGTAAGGATTGTGTCTGTATTGATCTAAGGAATAGCTGTGGCTCTTAGAGTGATATGATTTATATGCTCTGTGTCATCTTGAGAATCTGATAGACATTCTCCAGAAATGTACACAGAATTTTCCTTATCACTTACAGAGTTGTTGAATTCTACTGAAGCCCATAGGATTTTACGGATAACTGTTCATCACCCCCCTATCCCCTTCCCCCCCTACCCCTGCCCTCCCACCCCCCACCCCCCTTGGTTTTGTAAGTATCTCTGAAATTACCAAAAGACCCTTCTGGGCAGAAAGAGTAAGACAATGTAACAGTGGCAACAACAGTTTGAACAGTAGTTTTAGCCAGGTGGTGGCGCTCACCTGTAATCCCAGCACTCATGAGGCAGAGGCAGGCAGATGGCTGTGAGTTTGAGGCCACCTTCACCTACATTGTGAGATCCAGGCCAGCTAGGGCTTCAAAGTGAGACTCTGTTTCAAACCAACAAACAAAAATGATTTTAATTTCAGGGATACACCTGAATTATCTGAGAGATGTCCCAGTCACTAGCTGCTCTCCCGTTACCCAGCAACACCCTGTGCCAAACTCTGATGGTCATTTTCAGAGAGAGCATGTCACTCTCTAGTTGAGAGTCGTTTTTGGTAGGGAGCCTGTTGTGTTCACAAGAACTAGAAGTTGAGACCTGCTTAGTGATGCTTTGGTGAGGAAATGCATCGTGGACATCCTCCAGGCTTTTGGCCTCTCCTGCATGTACCAGGCACTAAGTTTGTGTGGGACATTCTCCACAGGATGGGGTAGAGATAGGCAGCAGTCAGATACGCTATGGAACTTTTGAGCTTAAGCTCCAAGAGGTTCTTCTGTCTTAGTTACTTTCCTATTGCTGTGATAAGACACAGGCAGCTTATTAAAAACAAAACAAACAAACAAACAAACAAAAAACCCATTTAATTTGGATCGAAGACCAGCAATGGCAGGGAGCATGGCAGTAGGCAGGCAGGCTTGATGCTGGAGCAGTAGCTGACAGCTTGCATCCTGAGACACAACTAGTGTGGCACAGAGAGAGTGACACTGGGATTCCTTTGAAATCTCAAGGTTCCCCCCCCCCCCCCCCCCGCCCCCAGTGACACACCTCTCCCAATAAGGCCACACCTCCTAATCCTTCCCAAATAGTTCCACCAACTGGGAACCAAGTGTTCAAACGTATAAGCCTACGGCTGCCATTCTCATCCAAACTACCACTGTTTCCTGTCTCCGAGTGGCTGCCGTGGAAGCAGCCCTTTGATGAAGAGATTGCCTCTGTGACTGTTCCTGTCATGGGTGTGGGCAAGTGAGTAGCCCGTAGGCTTTCCCAAGTCTTCTGGAACACAGAGAGCTATGGTAAGTGTTCCAGGTTGGTCATTAAGTCACCCCAGCACCAGGAAAAAGCACAAAGACAACTATCAAGGGAACCATAAGACTGTCACCAAACAGGCCATTTGCAGGAGCCCATGTGTGCCAGTCCCGTGGCGTGGGACTACTCATAGTTCATTAGCTAGATGATTACATATAAGAACGTTTTTCCTAAAATTATCCAAATATTAGTTAAGTACTTTGTAGACTCATTCTTAAGTCCTATCACTGTGTCTGGCTAGAATATGCATTCTCTGTGTAATCCTGTTGTATAAATCATTCACTTCTGCAGACACCCTCTGACATGGCTGAGCCTACCTGTTTCACATAACACATAACCTTTAGTGTTAGGTAGATCTCCGTGGTTCATAAATCCTCTTTTACCTGAAATATCTCTTGGAATATCGTTCCCACCCCCTTCTCAGATTGAAGGCTTAACTATGCAATATATAGTAACACATTGCAAAATAAGTATTTTACATACAGCAGCCCAGTAAATTGATGCTGCAGGCGCAGGTTAGCGTGTTTTGTGGAGTCCGTTAGAGGTCAGGATTTTAAATTAACTCCCAGCTGGGGTCTAGTTCAATGGTTGAGTGCTTGTTGAGCACACACAAGACCTTGGGCTCAATCTCAAGCATGCAAACAAAACAAAATTAAATTAAAATGATCCCCTGTTCAATGTGGAGTCACATCAGGGAGGTAGGAAGCTGGAATGTGGCCTTGGCTGACTCCCACCATCAGGCACTTATGCTCCCATGTGATGGTTTTGGAGCAGCTCACACTGGGCTTAGAATTCTGAACTTGCTAAAGCTGCTGATCTCAGACTCTAGCCATCGAAACAGCCCTCGCCCCCGCCACTCTTTTATTTTTGTCTAAAAGTCACATCATCATGAAGTGAAAAAAAAAATGTCCCTAAACATTCTGGGCCACTAATAAGAGGCAGTTTGTCGCTGCTACTCTGTTATCTAAGGGGGCGGGGGGAACCTGCTTCTGTCACAGGCACAGATGCTGTTTTAGGTGGCCACGGGGTCATAATTCAGTTAGCGGGAACTATAAGTAAGTATACGCACTTTGGTTAGAAAACTGTTAATATTGGGGAAATTGTCCTTTGTTGCTTTTCTTCTCTCTTCGCTGAAAATGTTGCATTTATCAGGGTGAGACTGGAGTGGGGGCTGGGAGTAACTTTCTTGCTTTCTCCAGTTCCTTTAAATTAATGAAAAGCATACTATGCGAAGAGATTTTATAAAAATCAAGCCAAGTTACTTAAGAGTTGAGGGAAAGGGCAGCCACTGAAAATAAAACAATAGCTGTGGTGTGGCTTGGTCAGTCTTCAGAAGCTCAACACACAGAGAGAGTCAGCAGAGCGCAGCGCCACGTGTAGTGCTTGTTAGGACTGCATTCCTGGCGTGAAACGTTTTTCCTTAAGATGCTCAATGAGGATTTAAAAATAAAATGTTTTCTGAAAAAAAAAAACTGTTTTAGTGTGTTGCTGTGAAGAGACACCAATAGGAAAGTAACTCACAAAAGAAAGCATTTACTGAGGGGATTGCCTGCAGTTTCAGAGGCATAGTCTGTTACTGTCATGGCAGAGACCGTGGCAGTAGACAGGAATGGTGCTGGAGTGGAGAAGAATCTGAGGGCTACATCCTAATCCACAGGCAGAGGGGTGGGGTTGGGAGGGAGACAGAAGACAGCAGACAGGCAGGGTCTGGCATGCGATTTTAAAGCCTTAAAAGCCTACTCCCAGCTACATACTTCCTCCAACAGGGCCACACCCCCTAATCCTCCTAATCCTTTCAAAGAAGTCTATTCCCTGGTGACTAAGCACTCAAACATATGAGCCTATAGGGGCCGTTCTTATTTAAAACACCATAGTAATTTTTCTTAGCTTTTTAAATTTTTTTATATTTATCAAAACTAAAATTACTCTGGTTTAAAGTAACTAGGTAGCACGGGGTTAAACATACTTGCTGGGGAGCATCATCTCTTTGTCTCTCTCTGGTCCCCACCCCCAAATACACTTGAATTTTAGCATTCCCACGACCCACTACGTGGATGACTGCCTGCTGTGCACTGACTGTTCTGGCAAGAGTGTGTCCTTCTGATTCATCATCCTTTCAGATACTTTAAGGAACAAAAACTGTCAGCACTTTCCTGTCTGCTTTAATTGTTTACCTTGGGAGTCATGCGGTGGGAATGTTTACCCGTGTCTTAGCACAATTACACGGCAGCATCCTAACATGAGTGAAATGGTTGTCCCTGGCAACACTGTGCCTTCATCCCATTACATTACCTGGAGAATTAGTTTAAAATGCAAGATTTCAGGGATTCTTTTAAAAATAATCTACAGCATTTGTGGATGAGCATCCTGTCTAGGGCTCTCAGTATTTTTTGTAAACTGGAGGTCCTGTGTAACTACGTGTTACTACTGGTCACATGCACGTCCACCTGCTGTGCTGCTGTCCAGCTGCACACAGAACAGTAATCTGAGAAATGGCATGAAAGATTCAAGCACCTTGCAGTTCTACTCTGCCTGTGGTGTGTGGGAGGGCTGCGCACAGGAAGGAAGGGAGCCCTTTATTCCTGAGGCGCTATAACCATTATCAGAGACCACACGGCTCCTTTTACATCCTTTTACATGTGGACCTAACCTGGAAGTATAGCCTGATCCATGCGCCCAGAGACTTGGCCTAAGGGGTAGCAGTTTTTCACAAGAGCGTACAGTGCTCATGTGAGGTGCTTTCCCCCATATAAGCTTTGCCTTTTTGCCAGTTACTGAGGAAAGGTGTTCTTCACAAACCATCAGTTAACGCAGTGGTTCTCGACCTTCCTGATGCTGCAACCCTTTAATATAGTTCCTCATGCTGTGGGGACCCCAACCATAAAATATTTCATTGCCACTTCATAACTGTGATTTTGCTACTGTTATGAACTGTAAAATAAATATCTGATCTGCAGGATGTCTGATGTGTGACCTGTAAAGACCCACAGGTTTGAACCCCTGAGTTAAGCTGTGTTTATTCTACAATACTGTGTGAAGGATGCTTGTTGTAATGGCTTTGTTTCTACATTTTAATTTACTGAGATATAATGTATTGGTTTATTTGAAGAAGAGCAGGATGTACTGAACCAGGTCCTGTTAGTTAGTATGTGCTAGGCTCCTGCTGCATGGGAGACGGCCGAGTGACTGCACCTTTTCATCTCCTGCCATGTCCCTGGAGAGCTGGATTCACTCCTGCAAGAATGTCCTCAGCCACACAGAAGCTGGAGACTTTGTGTCTCTGGCGAAGCTTCCCAGCTGGCTGTGGCTGGAAGCATGTCTAAAGCCCCAAGCCGAGAGAGTGCAAGGTTGTTACCAAGATGGGAAGGAGTGTGGGGCTGTTTGATCGTCTTCTCTGTTGGGACAGGGATGGTTTTCCGTTAATTAAAGGGCCAATGAAAATACAACGACTGACTGGGTGTGGTGATGCATGCCTTTAATCCCAACACTCCGGAGGCAGAGGCAGGTGGATCTCTGTGAGTTCAAGGCCAGCCTGGTCTACAAAGTGAGTCCAGGACAGCCAAGGCTAACATGGAGAGACCCTGTCTTGAAAACAAAACAAAACAAAAAAGCAAAAACAAAAAAACAAAACAAAACAAAAAAGAAAAGAAAATACAACAACTGTAGTATTTTTATTCATAAAAGCCTACAAAAACGAGATTATTTTCAATACATTTGGTTCTTAAATGCCAGGTGCCCTAGACTCACTGGGGAGGCTGTTAATATTGATATGGCCCCAGCAGCTTCTGAGTCACCAGTTCTTGGATGGGGCCTGCAAACTAGTGTTTCTAGCAAGTTACTGAATATCCACTTCTGATCAAATGCTGAAGCATTTGAGCTGGGGCTTTAAGAGCCTGCCATGGACAAATGGATCCATGTGTGAATGACCATATGAGTGTGGAACGTTCATGTGCGTGTGCGGGTGTGCATGCTTGTTCACAGGCGTGCGAGGGCCAGAGAGCGATGCCGAGTGACTGCTCCATCATACAGCTCCTCAACATTATCCGTTGTGAAACACACTGAGAAGCTGCACACGTAAACACATTTGGCACATCCGGTAATTTAGAAAACAATTAGAAAACACAGGTATTAGGAATAATAGCTATAGTTTATTGAATCGCAGCACTGCAGGTAGCCATCACAGTGCATCTAATGGTGCCTTACTGTATTTTATTCTCACGGGAGTCACTGTGGATACCCTGTGATAACTCTTACCTCTGTGTCACAGATGACAAGCTGATGCACAGAGAGACCGTAAGCTTTAACAGTAGTGACTGATAGGAAGGTGTGGAAAAATAAGACTACACGGTGTCCAGAAGGGCTGAAGGGACATTTAAGGAAAAGATGAAAATTATATCGTAGGTCTCTTCTACCGTGCTAAATACTTCAGGGTAGATTTGGAGTTTAGTGGCCATAGCTACAGAGAGGAAGATGAATGGCATTTGGACAACCTGTTGGCTCTTACTAATAGGACTTGATATTTAAGTTATTTTTGTTGTGGGGGGCTGTATTTAAGTGAGGGGATGTTAAGTGGGTTTTGGAGAAATGTTAGGGGTCCAGAGCATAAGATTTAGAAGCAAGCCTTACAAATCAGGTTTTTATGAGTGTAGTAAAAGTCAACATTTTTATGAGTGTAGGAGACGTGTGGAAGAGTGAGAAAATAGGTAGAAGCAGACGAGGATTCAGAATTCTCAATGTATTTTTATAATGAGGTTGTTGGTGGGATAGTGTGATGGGGAACAGTAAATGAAAACACCCAACAATCCTCCCCTGGCTTTACATATGTGTGACTAAGTGTACATACTCACATACATGTTCCATACTCTTATACATGTACAAATGCATGCATATATACAAGTAACACTGGTACACTCTTTACCCAAACTGAACTTTTATTAATGTTACCATATTTTGTCTGTCTTTCATCCTTGTGTTTTGAGTATGTTTTGAACACTATTTATTGATTTTTATTTTTATATGCATAAATGCAGTACCATCAGATACCTGAAGAGGGCATCACATTTTCTGGAACTGCAGTTTCAAATGGCCGTGAGCCTCTGTGTAGATGCTGGGAACTGAACCTGGGTCCCCTGCAAGAACAGCCAGGACTTTTAGATGCTCAGCCATCTCTTTAGCTCCATTGTATATTCTTTAAAACAATACGTTGAACCATTGGAAGAAAGGTTATATGCGTTACGGCTGTTTACCTCTAAACACTTGAAAATGTATGGAAATTCATCTTTGTAGCCACACGGTTAACTATGTAAATTTACGTTGGTATCATATTTAATGATTGTATTCCAGTTCTGTTAGTTGATCCTTTATGGCATTTTCTCAAAGGGCAAGATGCTGTCAAGAGTTGACACTGTGCTTAATTACTTCCCTTTAACATGCTTTAATGAGAAACAGATCAATAGTTTTTGTATACTCATGAGATTGAGTATTTCCGAAGTGTATAGAAATGTAGGTCTGTGGCAAGGGCATCCTAGGACAAAGAGAAGACAAAGGCGCAGTCACAATTTATGTTGGCGTGCTCAGTCTGATGTATTCCTGTGCCTTCGGTGTCACAGACCTCAGCCCTATAAGGGGGACTAAATGGGCTGAAAGTATCTACAAGGGTACACCCTGCTGTGCTGAGGCTCATTGGATGTGAAGCCACGGAGCTGGTGCCTCTGAAAACACAAGCTGCCTCCTGCCAGAAAAGACTCTGGCCCTGTTTCTCTGCTCTGAATCCTATTACAGGTTTATAAGCTTGGAAAATTAGTTTATCACAAAATATATTTTGAACTTAAAACTATCTCATGATGTGGAAGTTACGTTTTCCTTTTTAGCCCCGAGTGTGATGTGAGCACTTTTAAATGAGTATTTGTGGACTACTGTTTTAACTAAGAGCATCAACATTTTATTCCATAATTTTGCCAGAAAGTTTTAGTTCATTCTTGTCGATAGTAATTTTCTCTTTCTTGATTTCCTGTTGCCATTGTCATTATTACCGCCATTCTTGCTGAGCGACAAACGCACTGGTTAGTATGCTGTAGACGTGTCACTCGGTCTTCATTTTACCCTGAGGAAGCAGAGGCTCATCAGAGAAGACAAGTGTATTATCTGCTTGACACGGTATAGCTGGAGTGTGTTACAGCTGAGGTGTAGTTGGCCCTTGTGACTCTAAAGAGCTTCTCTGTGAGGCCGTGACTTCTGTTTGCATTCGTAATCATTATACTTTGCAAGAATTTAGAGATACAGATAAGAGTAAGCAAAGAAGCCAGGCAGCATTCCTGAAGGCCATTGTTTTAGCTAGAGACAAATAATGACGAAGACATTTTCTTTTTCTCTCTCTCTTCTTTTTAAAAATTTTATTATAATTTATTCAGGTTACATCCCAATTGCTTTCCCCTCGCTTGTATCTTCCTATTCCCACCCTCCTTCCCTCTCTGTACTATTCCCCTCCCCTAGACCTCTGACAGAAGATGACCTCCTCCTCCACCATACAGTCTTGTCCAGATAGTCTGCTTCCCCTTCTTCTGTGTGGCCCTAGGCCTCCCACCAAGGGAAGTGATCAAATTGGGGGTACCAGAGTTCATGTCAGAGGCAGTCCCCGCTCTCCTCACCACCATGGAGAATGAACTGTCCATTGGTTAGATCTGAATAGAGGGTCTAGGTTTACTTCACGCATTATCCTTGGTTGCTACAACAGTTCATGCAGGCCCCCTGGATCCAAATCTGCTAGCTTTGATGGTCTCCTTGTGGGCCTCCTGGACCCTATGGGTCCTTCTTTCTCCCCATTCTTTCATACCACTGTTACCTTGAGTCCAGCAGCAAGTCTCAGCATCTGTCCCTACCACCTGCTGGGTGTAGTCTCTCACAGGACATCTTTGTTGTGCTAATATCCACTTTAAGTGAGTATGCACCATGCATGTCTTTCTGGGTCTGGGTTACCTCACTCAGCATGATCATTTCTAGGTCCATCTATTTGCCTACAAATTTTAATATTTTCTTGTTTTTAATAGCTGGTTAGTACTCCATTGTGTAAATATACCACAGTTTCTTTGTCCATTCTTTGATTGAGGGACATCTAGGTTGTTTCAGATTCTGGCTATTACCTATAAGGCTGCTGTGAACATAGTTGAGCAAATGTCTTTGTTGTAGTGGAGCATCTTTCAGGTATATGCCCAGGAGTGGTGTAGCTGGGTCTTGAGGTAGCACTATTCCTGATTTTCTGAGAAAGCACAGGATTGATTTACAAAATGGTTGTACAAGTTTGCACTCCCACCAGCAATGAAGGAGTGTTCCCTTTTCTCCATATCTTTGCCAACATGTTCTGTCACTTGGGTTTTTTGGTCTTATCCATTTTAACGGGTATAAGATAGAATCTCAGAGTCATTTTGATTTGCATTTCCCTGATGTCTAAGGACATTGAACATTTCTTTGTTCCTCGGCAATTCGATATTCCTCTATTGATAATTCTTTGTTTAGCTCTGAACACCATTTCATAATTGGGTTATTTGGTTTGGTGGTGTTTAATTTCTTGAGTTCTTTATATATGTTGGATATTAGGCCTTTGTCAGATGGAAGGTTGAATGTAATCCCTATCAAAACACCTACACAATTTTTTCAAGACCTTGAAAGATAAATTCTTGGCTTCATATGGAAAAACAAAAACCCAGGATAGCTAAAACAGTCCTGTATGGTAAAAGATCTTCTGGAGGAATCTCCATCCCAGATCTCAAACTGTACTATAGAGCAACAGTAATAAAAATGGCATGGTACTGGCATAGAAACAGGCTAGTTGATCCATGGAATCGAAGACCCAAAAATAAGTCCATGAACCTATAGTAGATTTTTTGACAAAGAAGCCAAATCCATACTACGGAAAAAAGATCGCATCTTTGAAAAATGGTTCTGGTATAACTGGATGTCTGCATGTAGAGAAATGCAAATAGATCCATATTTACCACCTTGCACAAAACTAAAGTTCAAGTGGATTAAAGACTTCAACGTAAAACCAGACACACTAAATCTGTTAGAAGACAAAGTGGGGGAAGAACCTTGAGCTCATTGGTACAGGAGTCAACTTGCTGAACAGAACACCAGCAGCTCAGGCTCTAAGGTCAACAATTAGCAAATGGGACCTGAAGAAACTGAGAAGCTTCTGTGAGGCAAAGGACACTGTCAGCAGAGCAAAACGGCAGCCTACAGACTGAGAGAAGACTAAGGCATTTTCAAAGAAGAAAAACAAATTACACTCTGATCAATGGTGTTAACATCCCCAAAGTGTGTCCTTCGGCCCTCTCCATCAGAGTGTGCATTCTGTAGCTGGTAAGCTGACGCACACTTAGAGTGTTCGCTCAGCCCTCATTCAATTCTGCCTTCAACACACAAACATTTGAAGATACTTTGTGTCCAAATCATAATAACTTAGAAACCGAGCAGCCTTGGGGCCAAAGGCTTGCCTCAGTGGTCAAGAGCAGTACTTGCTCTTGCATAGGACCTGGGTTCGGTTCTCAGCACCCACGCGGTAACTTACAACCATCCGTAAGTGTAGTTCCGGGGTGTCCAATGCCAGCTTTTACACTCTGTGGGCCCTGCACGTGTGTGGTACACATACGTCCATGCAGGCGGATCACTCACTTGCTTATAAATAAAATGAATAAATCTAGGGAAAAATGAAAAGGAACCTACCACTGAAGTGAAAAAAGTCAGAGCAGCAGGACCCGCTGTCCTTCCAGCTTCCCAAAGGGTCTCTAGCTTTACTCATTTACACCTGTGCCTGCTTGCCTTGTCTACCTGTGCTAATGAGCCTCGCTTTTGTGTTCATTAGTGCAGAATTCAGAAAAAATATTCACAAGAATAAATTCCTCTCATCTGGCAATTCTCTGATCCTCCTGCAGGTGCGCTCAGGAGTAGAGAAATGCGCGGGGGTTCTCCACCGTCCCGTACATGCGCTCAGGTTTCTTTCAAAGACTGGGATGCCCGTTTCCATACAGTCAGATATAAACCTATTTCCAGGCTCTTCCTAGTCGGGTTTGCCACATTGGTGGTTCAGGACGTCAGAAATTAGCAGAAGAGTTGATGAAGGAAGATGTGACAGAGCAGGGCTAAGATAGTAGAGAGGCTCAAGGACGCTCGGGTCAGCAGGCGAGGGATCAGTGTCAACAGTGGCAAGGTGGACTTACTTGGCTCCTCAGAAGTTAATCACCGTCTGATCTCAATATAATACGGAGAAGTTTTCTGCTTTATGAGAAAGAAGAGGTCTGACACAAAAGCGACTCTTTGGAAGCTGGCAGAATAATTACATCTTTCTACACGTGTGGAAATTGACTCCTGTTGGCAGTTGACTGTTATATTGGCTGATATTTGCTTGAAGAGTGCTTTTAAAGCACACTTACCTGGGCATCCTTGTTTGTAGTTTAAAAAAAGAAAAACTTAATATGATAACAAAATTCATTATAGCTTTTACTCCCGAATAGGTACTCTTTTAATATAGGAGTGGAAACTTTTATAAGTCATTTTTAGAGTCCCAGTTTTCATTTCCTTTTAATGAGTAGAATTAATACTTGGCTTACAGATTAGCCAGCTTAGTCTTATTTAATGTGTATGATGTTTTACAAATGCTTGCGTCCCGGGAACAAGAAGCCACGTAGTAGAGAAGAAAAAGTGCTCCAGGGATGAGTTGTCAACTTGACTGAGTCTGGGATCAACTTAAGAGACACATCTCTGGCTGAGTTTATGAGGATGTTACTTTTTTAAAAATATGTTTAAATGCTGTGTGTGTGGGTGTGTGGGTGTGTCTGCAGCCATGAGTCATGGGTGCTTGCAGAAGCCAGAAGAAGGTAGCACGTCCTGCATTTACAGGTGATTGTGAGCCATCCAACCATGGTTGCTTGGAACCAAACTGAGGTCCACTGCAAGAACACTATGAGCTCTTAACCTCTGAGCCATCTCTCCCAGCCCCTGTGAGGGTATTTCTTAGGAGTAACAGAAGGAGGAGACTGCTCCCTCCTACACTTCAGTGCTCAGACTCTTTTGATTTTTTCCCTTAGATTTTTCCACTTTATTTATTGCATGTAAGTATTTGCCTGTATGTTTGTGTGTGTGTGTGTGTATGTATGTGCACCACATGGATGGAGTGCCCACAGAAGAGACCTTCTGTCTTTGGCCCAGATATCATGAGGCTTGAGGGGAAAGAAGTGCTTCCATTGCCTCGCCTGAACTCAGTCCTTTCTGGTGAGCCCATCTATCTAGTTTTGTCTCCGTGGTTCCATCTTCCCCTGACATAGGACCTATGTTTTTTTAAAAAATTTTCTCCATGGACTGAAGAACTGTGGCTCTTTAGGAATCCTCTATCCTGGGCTACCAGACTGGGAACGTGGAGGCACCCAGCCTTGGACTGCCTATGTTCTTATCCAGTGTGCAGACAGTTGCTGACTTGCCAAAATTGTATAAGCCAGTCTCATAAATCCCCTTTGTGATAAGTATTTCTGTTTTGTTCCACTACAAGATGCTAATTAATACAGGTCCCATCTCCTCATCTCAAACAGATCTGGCTTTCGTATACCACACTGCACTTCTTGGCCTATTCTTTAGCACTGGCTGTCCTGGAAGGGGTCCAGGACAGGTATCTCTCCACCTGAGACTTTCTTTCAGAGGGCTCATACTGAATTCACGTATGGTCTTAGAAGTGGTAGTGAACAGCAAGGGAAACCTAATTCATCCATCATAGTCGCTGAATTATGGAGTCTTGTAGTCATCCTCCTGGAAAGCATATCCAGAGGGTGGAGCTTCCAACACTGGAGGAACACAAGGCGCCTGTGGGTTAGAAGGCTGCATGGGCAGACCCACTGTGCTCTGCTTTCTGAGCTGGTGTTTACTGTGTAGCATCTGCCATCACTATAACCCAGTAAAGATCACACAGTGTAGCAGTTACGAGCAATTTCTGCATCTGGGAATCTAGAACAGGGGTTCGTAACCTGTGGGGTCGTGAACCCTTTGGTGGTCAGAAGACCTTTTCACAGGGGTGCATGTGAGATATTTACATCACATCTCATAACAGTAGCAAAATTACAGTTAGGAAGTAGCAACAAAATAATTTTATGTT